>NC_080544.1:40500207-40537707 GCF_028640845.1 Ahaetulla prasina | reverse complement strand
AGAGGCTAGGAGTTATTTATTCTAGAATGTTGCTGCAAAGTGCTTATCTACATGTGGCACTAAACAAGGATTTGTTGTGGGATTTGAGAAGGCTGCGTAGTGTTAAGTGTTAAGCACCCAAAACTCTAGGGGACTGGCACTAATTTCCTCTCTCGTAAAACAACACAGTATTCATAACAACTCAAGAGGCTTGACATAAGTAATGATGGCATATGCAGGCGAAGATTACCACCCCAGCAGTGTAATCAAGGTGCTAGGTACTAACGCAAGTTAAATTGAGACAATAATGCTGAAACTTGCATTGTGGGATTAGGAGAGTACTTGAAATGCTGACATCGGCATCTCCTGAAAGAGCGCCTGTCTTGCTTTCAATTCCTGTTTATACTTAATGACCTCAAAATTTGTATGTCGTTAACACCATGTACTGAAGTGGGAGAGAACAAGGTTTGGGAGGGAGAAGATTCCCTGTCTTAGTTGACTTTTGTCTCTTCTGGTAATTGGTGGCTTTTCCTGCCATATTAGAGAGCAGCACATGAAGCAGCAAGGCCCCTGAGGTCTACGTAAACATGCTGTGAGCATGGAAAGCCTCATGCTCCCAAGCATTAGGCAATAATTTACATACTTTGAAAAGTCATTTATGCCTGCAAAAATCGCTATGGCTAGAACAAATTTAAATACTAGTTCTATGGAATTTTTTGAAATTAAGCCATATTAAAACTTGATGCTCAGATCAATATAGTGAAACCCAAGTAATTAAAGTTGGCTTGTTTGTTTGACTTCTTATAAATAAAAAGGGTTTAATACAGACTAATTACACAGAATCCTTCATATACTTTAGGATAATAATGGCAGCAATTTAAAGCAGCATTAAATGGGAATTAATAAGAGGGTATTGAGTCACTTCTACTGTATTAAGCTCCGTGAAATGATATCTCATCTCAATTTAACTTTCAGCCCTCGGTTATATGATTGATAAGCCTTGAAGTTTATATGGATAATTTAAAATATTTGCTTCTTGTAATTAATAAATTCTATTTATATTTGACAAAGGGCAAAAACTTGTTGACTCTACTGTCTTTATAAGATAAAACTTTCTAATATTTTTCATTAAATGAATGTTATGAATTTCTTAATTTGTCTAGGCTATTCTGATGAGATATATTTTACAATCCAATTATAATTTGTTTAGGATACATCTTTTTAAGAAAATACAAAAGTAAAAGGGATTACAATTTTAAAGTTTAAAAATGAGATGAAAGTTACTTCAAGTATTATTTTACTAGAGCAGGCCAGTAACCTTTACCTAGGCTTCTTTATAAAACTCAGGATGTCTGCTCCTTGGATTTAATTGAAGAGTTTAGATTTAAAAATTATTAAAACTAAGGTCCATAGCTAAATTATACTTATATTTTAGATGCAAAATATTTCTACAGAAATTCTGAATAACAGTTTATGATAATAACATAACTATTACTGAGTTCTGTGTATGTGATTGGAACATATTGTAAAAGCTTTTAGAACATCATAATTTGGAAAACTAATCTGTATTTCTTAGGTTCTGTGACACATACGTTTGTGTTACATTTCTATTGTTTTGGTTAGACAGAATCTCCTAGTGAATATTTTTTTATATATATGATTAAAAAAATTCTGGTATTGTTCATTTATTTCTTTCAAATGCCCTGTCAGCCTGTGGAGGATCTCACAGTGCTGGTGGACCTTAGACAGCCATTCACCATGGTCCAGTGAAAGTTCCTGATGAAATTACAGGTGCAGGGAAATGCAGAATTAGAAATCAGATGTTGCGATTCTTGTGAAGCTATAGCTTTGTTGATGACAGGACAATTCCGTTTTTGACAGTTTAATTTACTGTTGCCATTGGACAAAAGCAAAAAGAAAATGTGAGGTTAGCCACCTGCCCCTATTGTACTGTGGCTCACATACTAGGTTGCAAAATCATGACTCTCAACCTGTCGTGCTCAAACGAGAAGGTTTTCAGTTGGGAAAAAAGAATATATCAGTGCATGTAATATTGCCTGACCTCATAAAATAAAAGGGAAAAATTGCAGGTTTTGACAGCCATTATGAATCTTGTATCAGCATTCAAACATCTCTGAGCTGACTAGAATACATGTTTATAATAATAATAAAAAGTATTACTACGTTGACTTACAATACAGAGCAAAAAATGACTTGTCAGTAATTTATTAAAGAGGCTGTTAAATTTAGTAATATATATGTCATTGGCAATGTGTGAAAAGCTGGCATTTTATAAAATGCCTAGGAAATCTATAGAATGTGTGAGTTTTTTAGGCAAAGAATGAAATATCTATGTTATTTTAATATGCTATGCATATTTAATAACCTAGGCATTATATAGAATGACAAGTACTATTTAGGCAAAGTATGAAAAGAGAATCATGAAAAGCGTTGGGGTTAGGGCTAGGGTTAGGACTATTTGTTGAAATGACTTATATGAAAATGAACAAAGAAATGCAAAATTCAACAGGACTTTCTTACTAGAAAAAAAAACCAGATAAAGTATTGACCTACTTGTTGCAACAAGAAAGGCTAAAATTTCATTTTAGTGGGATTATTTTATACTTTGCTGGTCTGTCTTTTGGCATTGCATAGAATGCTTAGGAAATGTGTGAAATATTAAGTGTTTCATATTTTGACATCCCAGTTTTGGCATTCCATAATTTCCTAGGCATTCTATAAAATGTCTAATTTCACACATTGATGGTAACATATACACAGAAGAATGTTTAGCTTGGAGAAAAATACAGAAATAGTCTTTTGCGAAGATGGTCTGTTTGGAGTTATTTTGTGATATTAAGCTACAATAGAAACCATAAAGGAGATTCCATGTAAACTTTGTCACTGCAGGTTACATGAAATCTGACTAATGATTCTACGAAATAAAATGGAAGCTTTTCTAAGAAACAAGGCATGACATTCCAAGAAAACTTTAGACTGCAATGTATGCAGACTAAGATTCATGTGTTCATGAAATGAATTCATGTGTTCATTTACTTGACTGGTGAATTTGAGAAAAAAAGACAAATACATCTATAAAGTTCACTTTTTCTTTTTTCAGCCCACAATATATTTACCATTCTTAATGCAATTTCTGGATAAACAAAACTGCTGATAAATCATTTTATATACCCAATTAATCACCTGGAAGTTGTGCCTTTATAGAACAGTTCTAAATCTCAAAATTAGACTTTTCTAATCTGGATGTGTGAATAAAATTGGGAGGGGGAAAATGAAAGTGCCATGAAGTTCTCTTCATCTTAGGTAAGGATATGAGATAGAGAACATATAAGCTTTGCATGCAAAATGAATGCAGAGAAACTGCTAACTTTGTCTCGCCTATATTGTTATTATTTTCTGTGAATTTCTTGATATTTCTTAAAGTATTCCTGACGTAGTACATCGCAAAAAAAGGCTTTAAGAGTTGTAAACCTAATCTTACGTAGCTTCTTCTCCAGAAACACTACACTACTTACCAGAGCTTATAAAACATTTGCTAGGCCAATTTTTGAATACAGCTTGCCTGTCTGGAACCCATACCACATTTCAGGCATCAATACAATTGAACATGTCCAGAAATATTTTACAAGAGGAGTTCTCTACTCTAAATACAACAAAATACCTTATGCCACCAGACTTGAAATCTTGGGTTTAGAAAACTTAGAACTCCGCCGTCTTCGACAGGACCTGCGTTTAACTCATAGAATCATCTATTGCAATGTCCTTCCTGTTAAAGACTACTTCAGCTTCAATCACAACAATAGAAGAGCAAACAATAGATTTAAACTTAATGTTAACCGCTTCAATCTTGATTGCAGAAAATATGACTTCTGTAACGGAGTTTTTAATGCTTGGAACACTACCTGACTCTGTGGTCTCTTCTCAAAATCCCCAAAGCTTTAACCAAAAACTGTCTACTATTGACCTTACCCCATTCCTAAGAGGTCCGTAAGGGGCGTGCATAAGAGCACAAACATGCCTACCGTTCTTGTCCTATTGTTTTCTTTCACTATATCCAATTAATATAGTTATTACATGCTTATGCTTATATATATATATATGCTTATATATTATATAGTTATTTTCATGCTTATGCTTATATATACTGTTATGACAAAATAAATAAATAAATAAATAAATAAATAAATAAATAAATAAATAAATAAATAAATTTGTTAAGTGAATCCACAGTTGTTAAGCAAATGCCATGGCTGTTAATCAAACCCATTGTTTGCTATGGAATACTTTTGGAGTTTTATGGAATGAAAACTGGAAGTAAATGTGACGATGGGTTGCTACAAAGGGGTATGAATGTCGCCGATACCTGAAATGTCATGTGACTGCGAGGGGTGACATCAGAAGTTTGGAACCAGGGTGTAAGTTGCCTTTGGAGGCTTCGTCAGCATTTTCGATGGTAGCTATTGAAACAACCAATCATAAGTCAACAACTATCTGCACACACACACTTTCAGTATAGAGGCTGGAAGATAGCCTGCTTGCCTTTGGAGGGAGATGATGGATGAAAATACTAAGATAAAGGTGGTTTGCTTGTATGGTTTATATGGCTGCCAGTCTATAATAAAAAAGCAAATAAAAATACATGTAATCCTCAACTTGCAATCATTAATTCACTGACCATACGAAGTTATAATTGCACTGCATTGAAAAAAATGACTTATGACCCATTGTCATGCTTAAAATATCCCCATGGTCACATGAGCAAAATTTGGGTGTTTGGCAACTGGCCTGTATTTATGACAGCTGTATTGTCCTGGGGTCATGCAATCTCCATTTCTAAGCTTCTCAACTGACTTCTGACAACTAAGGTCAATGGGGGGAAGTCAGATTCATTTAACATGCAGCAAAAAAGGTTGTAAAATGGAGCACAATCCACTCAACTGTATTGCTTAGCAATTGAAACGTTGGGCTGAACTGTGGTCATAAGCCGAGGATTATCTGTAACGTGAATGCAATGCAAGTGAGGTCCATTAAAAGTTTACCTCCTTCAATTTTGTAACTGTACAACCAGGATCATCCTGTCTCCCAGCCCAATATCTCATAGGACAGAAATAGAATTACTTATTCTACATTGGCAATACTCGGAAACCACAGTTCAAAGTTTGATAGTTCTGTATTGACATGATGCCTCATGATTTCTTTTTATTCAGTTTTGTTTAATACACACGAAACTGCTAAGGAACTGTTTTATTAAGCGGACAAGTAGAACTGATAATAGAAGAAGAATCCCAAAGAACTGCTTTTGAACTCTTTCATCAGATCCTATGAAGCCATAGGAAGCCATTTGTGATAAAAGAGTATGTATAGAATTTTTTTTTTTTTTACTTGTGAAAAGGCATTGAAAGGGTGAAATATCCATCCTGGAAATCCATTGGTTGTACACTTCATTTAGTAACCAATGTGAGAAATATAAACTTTCTTTTTATGCAGTAACTATTAGTGTGATATATGCATTCTAAGATTGATCTCAACTACTTTTAATTTATAAATAAAGAACTGCACCTAGCATTAAGTGAGCAGACATCTATTCAACAATACTTCTCTATTCATTTCAAATTAACTTTAAAATAGTCCTTTATCACTTCTAATTCTAGCTCTTGAGTAGAGAATGGATAACATTTTAGACCATATTTATGCAGAAATATTTAAAATGCAAAAAGATTCACAAACTTTTAAGTACCACTATGTTATTATTATAAAACACTAATTAAACTTCTAACTTTGGTCATCTAAGTAGGAACCTGAGTAAAAATGGACACTTATTCTTTTCCATAATGCAATTAATAGCAATAAAACTGAAAGCAACAATAGAATGACAGTCTTTCAATAAAGTACAGTTGGACACTTAATCTGTTAGTAATGCTATTTAAATATTAACATAAGTATTACTGGTATCTCTTGTGTAAAGTTTGGTTTTGTAACCTATGTAATAATACTTTTTAAAGATTGTATAATATAAAGATTCATGTTTCATTAATGAAGGAGCTAAACTTTTTAAAGCTTTATACACTAATATAAAGCATAAATAGTATTTTTACTGTTGTAGTTTAAACATGCATATCTGCTTTTAGGGAATAAGATTTTGAACCAAAAAGAAAACAACCATTTTAGATTATAAAATTATTTTTATTTCACTTTGATTTATAGCAGTTCATGGTTAATAGTGACTGATAATCTTGATGCAATGTCTTTGCTTTATTTCAAATTGCTAATGCTGGTGCTGCATTCATAAGCTGCAATTTAATTCAAGTGCACTTAAGTTTCATTAAACGCAAGAAACACTGTGTTATACATTAGGTTCCATCTGAGAAGGAAGAAATAGGTAAATGTCACTGCACTGCCAAAGAAAGTGTGAAAGGATCGTCTGCTTAAACATTAGCTATCCCAATTAGCTGAAATAAGAATAGTTTTCTTCCCTAAAGATTTGAAAAATTAAATCTACTACCATATAAGCCAGTCTGATATAAAAATATTGATAATGGAAAACATACATATGCTATAGTTTTCTTAAAATATTCAAAATTATTCAAAATTTCAGTAAATAGACAAATGGCATCTGTTCCTAGACAGAAATATGTACCAATTACCTTACAGTATGTGATAGTTCATCAACATATACATTTTCACTTGCCTGTAAAATTCAGACACAATTATAGCCAAATAAGACGATCCAATAAAAAAATTACTGCATTCTTTTTTGCACTGGCATTTCAGGGACCTTGTTTGTCCTTTGAGCATCCTAGTAAAATAGGAAAGCAGATCTGTCCATCTATTCCTTGCCTTCAAGATTTTCTTTTCGTTTTCTGGGTCCCCAGATTTTCCTTACAGCGGCTGCATAAGGTACATTGAGAAAAAAGATTAGAAACCTTCTAATTAGGGATTCTGATACAGTTATTAAAAGTACTGTGATTGGAGGATTTCCAGATCAAAGAAAAAAGTGGAAATTATCAGTAAGAAGGCATTACCTCCAAAGCTGAGACGAACGTTTAGACATTCAGAACGTCTTGAAGAACTTCCTCCAGACATAGCACCAGGACATCTGAGTCTTCTGTAAATATATGAGTGTTGTGGTTTGTTCCCTTTGTAATGCATATTTTATTTTTTATCGCTGTTTTTATAATGCAACATTTTTTGAGTAAGCCGCCATAGACATTGAATTAATATTTGAATTAATGAATAAATTCGCATACTTTTGTATGACTGATGAATTCAAAAAACATTGTCGAAAAATTGAGAGAAGCAGAAGACAATGGATAAAATTGATGGATATAATCTAAAGGCCTGTCTCTAGATAACTGTAAAATATCACTGAACAACAGATCAAAAAGGTGAATGTTTTTGATCCGTGCAGTTAGTAATAACCAAGCTGAACTGATGGCATGTAATTTAAAATTTTATGTTTTATACTATTTCTCTTTAAACTTTTAATATAAATACACATGAACAGAGTGGAGGGGAGTGGAAATAAAGGTACCTAATCTTCCCTCCCCTTTTCATTATTTGTAATAGTATGTGAGAAAGACCTTGAGAGATGGGGTGAAGATCCTGCCTAGGGAACAGTCAGATAACAGAGGGCAAAGCCCACAGCTGTATAATGGGCAAAGAAAGAAGTGACTCTCCCTAGCTTCTCAAGCTACGAAGAAGATGGTAGGAGATTCGTATTTTCACACTTGCACATTCTGTTAATGTAGTCTTACAATAAAGTAGAATTAGCTCAACTGGATGTCTTTCCTGTCTAGTCTGGTCTGGTTATTCTTCATATTGCAGGAAAAGATTTTCAACAGCCCCACACTCTCCTTGTTATAGTAGTGTAGCTTTCTAGCTTTTCAGTGTATGGTAAAGTTTGTGCCGTCTGGCAGGCCTTCAATGGTAGCTATTTTTTTTATTCTTTCTTGGTGTGGCTTTTAGAAAGAGTGCTATCACAAATATTGTTCAGCTTTGATGCAGTTTAAGAGCCTGCACTGGTGGGGGTGGGGGGGCATAATCTATTGTAATAATATACGGTACCTTGTACAGATAGATCTTGATCAGAAGCTGACAATTTTCTGCCTTTGTAATAGCAGTGAAGAAAATGATTTTAGCATGCAGCAGTATATATCATAGACCAGATTCAGTTGTGATAGGCTGCAGCCAACTGCAAACCATACAGTGTACCAGATTATGGTATTTGGCTTTTTCAGGAGAAGAAGTTATTTGACATAAGGGAGGGAAGAGTGGATTTTTTTTCCTGCCGGCTAAATAATTTTGTTCAGTCATAAGTAATCCTACCTCATTTTTAAAATCTCTGTAATTGGTGACTAATAACTGTGACAAATGTTACACTGTTTGTAAGTATTTCAGCCTGAATTACATGAACAAGCAAGAAATTTTGGTTTGGGAAAAAAAAACAGCTTAGGCTATAAGGTAGTTCTTCTGTTACCCTTTTTAACTTGTACTACTTTGCAATAGGAGACATAACCACTAAAAGGGGAGAGGGGAATGCTTCTTCGACAGTCTTTCCATTTTGTAGTTCCCTCCTCCCTTTCTTCCTGGTATGACTGTCAGTATGTGATTTGCAGCCCTGACATGCACATACAGACTAGTTTTTCTCCTTCAGATCAGCAGCTTTGGACAGCTTCTGTTTTTGGCACCCTTTTCAACCTGCTCTGTCTTGTCATTTTAGAGTTCAATATCTGCTGCTCCAAAGGAAAAAAATTGGGACGGGTTGGACCATTGTATTTGGTCTTTTGACCCTCCATGTTGCCCATGAGCAGTGAAGGATAACTTTTGACGAGCCATGTCAGATGTGACAGGCAATCTAGTTGGGTTGAGTGGAAATGTGCTTTACAAGTTTGAAGCCTTAGTTGAGGGCATTTTTCTGGTGTTCAGTGCATTCAAATTGACACTGAATTTCTGTATGTTGTTCATTTGGAAACCACAATGTATGCTTGCATTTCTTAAATCAATATTGTTTTTCTTTTTATGTGGCAGGCTAGCAAACTAACTATAAAGGCAATTGGTATTACTCAAGTACATGTAGTTGACATTTCAGAATTATATCTTCTTTTCTCCTGTCTTCTCTGTCCACTGTCTTTATGTATTTCCTAATCGGTGACTTTTAACTCTACAAATAGCAATCATTCATGATAATGCAGTCAGTAAACAACTAATGCACATTTTCAAAGTATACATGGTTAAATATTGTGCTTCTAAAATAATGATTGCATTGAATTTTTGTATTTTATTTTTAATCATAGCTTGAATTTATCTATTTATATGAATACTTCCATCATATAAGGTGGCTTTGGTAGGGCCAGGCTTGTGGGTACAGAGCACAAGAAAAACTGCTGATAGTGTGGAAGACAACTAGAAAGTGTAGCTACAAATCTTAAGAAAGCAAGAAGGTACAAGGTATTTAGGACGGTTTATAAAACTGCTTTATTCATTTACCTAGACAAACAGTCCTTTTATGGCACATATACAGAAAGGTGGACATAGTCATCTTATTCAACATTATTTGTCCTGGATTTAATATCTTGCCTTCTTAAAAAAAACCAAGCAGTCTTGTAGAGACCAATAACATACTGGATTTAAGTGTGGGTGAGAGACCAATGTCAATGGAATCTTAAATTCTCTTTATTTATATGTGTAAATCTTAAGCCAGGAGACACGAGCCAAATTCCTAAACTACCTGTATTCTGGTGTCATATCCAATCCTTTTTTCACCAGAAAAATGTCAGTCCCAGCTTAATACAATGCAAAATTCTTCCTATATGATTGTATGGTTAACATATTACTTGAAACACTATACTCTGTTATTTTACATTACTAACTGAAAAGGAAAATAGTAGACTGTAGATAGGAACAGAATTTAGTATTTTGCATTTATTATTTTGAATAGAGAGCAGAAAGATGTTTGTGGTTGTGGTTCATCATGTCTAAGATGTTAGTGGTTGGGATGCAACATAGACATTTATTCCTTCAGAGAGGGGGTGGGGTAGGAAAGGAAAGATATGTTGAACAGTGCAGTTGTTAGAGTGCTACTTTTGACATGGCAACTAGGGCTCAAATCCCAGTTGATAGTTATTTTACCAATGGGGGTCCTTGAGCAAAGACCCCCTAATGCTTCACCTGCCTACTTCAAATATGAGAGTTACATGAACTAGGAAATTCATGTCGACTTGGACATCACTATATTAAGAAGATCCACATCATATGTTCATGAATCGGGACAATCTGCGAGAAATGGGCTACTGGAATAGACCATTCATGGATAGATAAGAGAGCCTTGGAATTTATGTAATACTATTGCAATAATAGACCTAATAAGAGGGGATCTTTGAAATATATAAGAAACTGTGGAGAGAAATAAGACCTGAATTCACAGTAACTGAGAAACAGTTAGTAACTCAATGCTTCAGCATAATGAAGAAGAAGCTGCACTCACAGCTTGATATAGACCACCATTACATCTTTTACTAAAGAACATCCAGAATACCAATTAGATGTTTAACCAATACCTGGCATTGGAAAATGCAGTTAGGGACTAAGATCAAGGCAACTCATAGAATGTTAGCTGCTGGAATTACAGATGGATGTGAAAATTAAGGGTTAGACTTAGCTACTGAAAAAATACAAGGGCCTAACTCCATCTGAAGCTAAATAAAGGCTCACAGCACTGAGTATCAGCCTAAGGAGATACACTAAAGAAGCAAAGGCCAAGAAGTTAAGCCCAAAGAACCATCCAAGCTGTAATCTCAGCTGCAATGCAAAAACATAAAAATACCAGAGTTACCAACAGCAAAAATTGAACAGTACTGGCAGAAAGAGGAGGCATATAACACCAGTGCAACATGGCTGAAGGACCAAAGAGCAGACCATAGCAATCTCCCAGAAGAGGAACTAGTCACCATCAAAGTAGTAGACATCCAACAGCAGGTCAAGAATATGAAGATGAGATTAAATCAGTGGGCTGCTGCTCATTTGGACTGGTTTGGGCGAACCAGTTGTTACAATTCTGTGCAGTTCAGTGAACCGGCAAATCCCACCACTGACTGGTCCCACCCACCCACCCTGCTACACCATATGTTTTCTCACCTTGGCCAGTGGCTAGAGTCATGCCCGTGCCCAGCTATTCTCTGGCTCATTTGCCCAGACCACACAGCCCAACTGATCTTCGCACCTTGCCCACTTACCTGCCTTTACCACAGCCTACCACACCAGTCCAGCTGATATCTGTGCCTCGCCCGCTCTGCTCACGAAGGTAAGGCACTTGGCCAAAAGGCCACCACAGGGTGGACACGGTGAGGCTTGGCTGCCTTTTGGGCTTAGCTCATATCATCTTTCCGCCTGCATGCCACCCGCTTGCCCTTTGCCTTGGGTCAGGGGACACACCAGTCCCTGGCTCTGGCCTTCCCTGGGGCTGCCACCTGCATGCCCCCCACTGGCTTCAAACTACGGCCCCCTGGACTGAAGCAATTTATCCTGCCTGGGGCTATCAAGTACAGCATAAGGTGCTGTACTGTCCCCACTGTTCTCCCTTCAACCAGATAATCTGGATATTTTAATTTTTATTTATTTATTTTGTCACAACATTATATACAAGCACATATAATGATAGAAAAACAATAGGACAGGAACGGTTTTGTGCACTTATGCACGCCCCTTATAGTCCTCTTAAGAGTGGGGTGAGGTCAATGGTAGACAGTTTTTGGTTAAAGCTTTTGGGAGTTTGAGAAGAGACCACAGAGTCAGGTAGTGAGTTCCAAGCGTTAACAACTCTGTTACAATAGTCATATTTTCTGCAATCAAGATTGAAGTGGTTAACATTAAGTTTGAATCTATTGTTTGCTCTTGTATTATTGCGATTGAAGCTGAAGTAGTCTTTAACAGGAAGGACATTGCAATAGACAATTCTGTGTGTTAAACACAGGTCATATCGAAGACGGCGGAGTTCTAAGTTTTCTAATCCCAGGATTTCAAGTCTGGAGCTATAAGGTATTTTGTTGTTTACAGAGGAGCGGAGAACTCTTCTTGTAAAATATTTCTGGACTCGTTCAATTGTATTAATATGACTGCAAATTCAAGAGTAGAACTGCCATCAGCCACCTCATCCACATGGGTGACATTAGTTTGCATGCTAAAAGTGAATGAGACATTAACTTTATCCATTCACCTGCCACAGATCTACAGTGAGAGCATTAGGATGGCAAACAGACTGGAGAAATGTATCCATATACTAGTTAAGAGACTAGTAGTAGTTAAGACGGATGTGGTAGAACTACCCGCAGGCCGCATAACAGATGTACAAATCAGTTGCAAGTACCTTGGTATCTCACAGACACTAAGGAATCACAAAGAGAAGGTGAGAAAGGCAGAGCCACAAAAAGATAAGACAGGTCCTGACGAGCCAGCTCAATAAGAAGAGCAAGATTCATACCCTGAACACATATGCTCGGCCAGTTACTGTGTTTCCCCGAAAATAAGACCCTGTCTTACATTTTTTTGAACCATGAAATAAGCTCTTGGCCTTATTGCCATGTACTCAAAAGCTTGATTGGCTTATTATCAGGGGATATCTTATTTTTGGGGAAACAGGGTATCAGATACCTACCTATATAGTTAATTGGCCAAGGTAGGACAGGCAATCTGCTGATGCAAAGACCTAGAAGTTCATAATATACAGAGGTTCCATCTCAAGTACAACATCCAAAGAGTGAACACCAGCTGGAAAGATGGAAGATAGGACCTGGTAAGTGTCAAAGCCACTTTCCTGGAGAAAATTCAGAGCATCCATGAGTTCATCAGTAAGATGAAACCCAAAGATGAGATGCTCAAAGTATGCATGATACAGTACCAGAGGAAATGCCATGGTAAAACAAGCCTGCATGGGATGTACAATTGACATATAGCTTAGGTGGCTAACATTGGGAAATTCTACCAGTTGCTGGAAAGGTCTTGGTTAAAAGACAACACTGAGGCACTGATCGTGGTAGCAAAGAACAAACACTAAGCACCAAATCTCTAGAAGCAGGGGTTTACCACAATAGACAGGACCCAAGATGCAGACTATGCAAAGAGGCCTCAGAAATAATGCAATCCATTATAATGCAGTGTCTAAGCTGCAGGCAAGAACAGCATGTACTAAACAACTAAACAGGTCAACCAAATAGATGGCATTGTGTGCAGGAACATCTGCACAGTGTATGGGCTAAACCCTCCCAAGGCCAGATGGGAGATTACACAGAAGGTTGTGGAGAATAAGAAGATTAAGATACTGTGGGACATCCAGATCCAAGCAGGCACTAACCAACAGGTATTAAACAGACATTGTGGTTGTAGACCAGGATTAGAAGACAGCAATGGTGATAGATGTAGCGAGTGCCAAGTGACAGCAACTTCAGGAAGGAGTATGAGAAGTTGGAAAATAACCAAGGCATGAAGAATGAACTAGAGAAGATGTGGAAAGTCAAGTTCAAAGTAGTCCCAATGGTAGTCGGAGCACTCGGGGTTGTGAACCCCTAAGCTGGGAGAGTGGCTCCAACATAACCCAGGAACAACATCAGAGCTCTCCGTCCAGAAGAGCACAAATGCTAGGAACAAATAAGATACTACAGAAAGCCTTCAAGCTCCAAAGCCTCTGGTAGAGAACCTGAGATTCAGAAAGTCACAGATCACCCATAGGAGCGAGTTGGGATTTTTAATATATATTTGTTCTATGTATGTATATTCCAGGCTTGTAGGAATATCACTAAAATTTCTTGCTTCACATTAAAAAGCTCCAATCTTTTCATCTTTTTAGATAAATTTAACAATATGGCTATTTCTGACTCACCCATAGTTTTCAGAAGTGACAATTCCAAATGGTAAAAAGGAAAAATAATGAAATAATGAAATAAATAAATAATTCCCATCAAAGGCCACTGAGAATAACAGCACCTTTCATTTCTTTTCAGTTCCACTAAGGCACGGGTGTCAAACTCACTGTGTCACGGTGCCGTCCTGCGAGGTTTTGCATTTTTTTCCCATCCGTGGAGCTGCACATGACACATCCAGGCCGCAGGCCGCCAGTTTGACACCCCTGCATTAAAGTAATACAAGTGTAAAATTTCTAGAGTAGTTTCCTATTCTTCTCTCTTGTCTTCTCTTTTATTTAGTTCTTTATATGACAAACTAGTACCTGAGATATTGCCTTATATAACAGTTCTTTTCAAAGACAATATAGTCAGGCTATAAGAAATGGCGCAAGAATTTAAGGACTTTTTATTTCTTCCGACATTCATAAAAAGGATTTCCTAGGAAGTCTTTACTCTTTTAAAGCAGCAGAACACTTTGAATAGTTTCTTTTTGTCCTCATGTCAAGGTCTGGCATAGATTTGAACACAGAGAGGATCCAATTACTAACCCAGCTCCCATATGCAGATATGGTTTCCTTTAGCCATTATCCTCTTCCAACAAGCCATACTTGGTACAAAATGTCCTATTCTGTTTCCATTCAAATGTTCTTGTATGACAAACAACAAGGAATAAGAAATTGACATAGTGGGAAACAAGGCACCTGTTTGGTGCCAGGATGAGTTTTCACACTGCAAGTTTATGTAAGTTTCATTAGTGCCAGGCCTAAGCATCCAGTGAAGTCTGCCATGACTTTGAAGATGGTGTATTTATAAAGAATATGTGCTGTTTATATTGTATTAGGTGAGTAGCAAATGCAGTGACTGACAGAATAAATGTTCTCATCATGCTATCCTTTGTCACAAGGCCCCATGATTTTGTTTCATCTGGCTTTCTGCATATTCTGGGTTAATGTGTTTCCAGCAGAGTAACACTTCACATTTTGTAATTTTTTTAAAAAAATTACCCCATTAAATAACTCTCATCTAGAATGGATTTTTAATTATTATTCATTTAAATTTGGCACAATTGTACAATCGAATGTATTGTATACCAATTTATATTATTAAAATAACTTTTAAAACAATACAGATGTAATGTTTTTTACATTACTTATAGACTGAAAATGGAATGAATTTATGAAAGACGTCAACAGGGAATAGCTTGTTTTCCCATCCTTATGATGGAATCATGTTGAACAATAAAGAAAAATAAGTTACATAGAAACAAATAAGTTTATATCCATTGTATTTGGTTTTAGAAGAACATTGTCTCTGTTCAAACTGTGTTTTATATACTAACAAGCATTAGGGAAATCATAGACGTGTGCATGTATAAAGGTAAGTTTGCATACAATATATGCTACAATAGTTTCTATCAAATTCCAGTAACATTCTTGGCCATTCTCATTCAGAATAAACTAATCACCAGGAGTTACTTTATTATGATGAATTGAGTCTGGAAACAATAACTACAGCTTTTTAAACACAGTAATTTAACACTTGATCATAATGTGACCATGCTGGGAATGTTTACATAGTGAATAACCATAATGGTTCTTAGTACTAGATTAGGTCTGTGATATACATATTCTTTGGACACTATCAATAGTTTAACCCATAATTTAAACCCTAGAGAACTGGTATATTTACCCCATTTTTATTTATATATTATTTTAGCTTTTTTTTCTTATGTTAAGTAAGAACATGTTTGCTTTCAGGACAGATGTACCTATAGTGTACAGATAATATCTTCGCTGTTCTGTCATTTTTCACCTCAATGTCACATTGCAAGAGTACTTTTCGATAAGGTAAAGGTAAAGGTTCTCCTCGCACATACGTGCTAGTCGTTGCCGACTCTAGGGGGCGGTGCTCATCTCCGTTTCAAAGCCGAAGAGCCAGTGCTGTCCGAAGACGTCTCCATGGTCATGTGGCCGGCATGACTCAATGCCAAAGGCGCATGGAACGCTGTTACCTTCCCACCAAGGTAGTCCCTATTTTTTCTACTTGCATATTTACGTGCTTTCAAAACTGCTAGGTTGGCAGAAGCTGGGACAAGTAACGGGAGCTCACCCCGTTACACGGCAGCACTAGGGATTCGAATCGCTGAACTGCTGACATTTCGATCGACAAGCTCAACGTCCTAGCGATAAAGCTATGTAAATCCTTTTAAAGATTTGCACTGTAGCGTACAGACAAAACATCTATGAGTCATTAAAAAGTTGATGAGAAGTACTTCATAAACCAATGATGGCTAACCTTTTTGCCATTGCGTGCCAGGAAGGAGGGGGTCACATGCGTGCGTGCCCACAGCCATAATTATATGCGCCCCACCCCCGTGCATGCGTACGTGACTCTTCCCCTCCCCGACATGCGATGGCCCGGTAGGCCCGTTTTTCTCTCTTACCTTTCTCCAGAGCCTTTCTATAAGTCTGGAAGGGTAGAAAATGGCTTTCCCCATTTCCCTGGAGGCCCTCCGGAGGCCAGAAATGGCCTGTTTACCAACTTCTGGTTGGACAGGAAGTGACGTTTTTTGCTGTCCCCAGCCTCCAGACTCCTAGAGAGGTTCAGGGGGGCTGGAGATAGCAAAAAAGTCACTTCTTGTCTAACCGAAAGTTGGTAAACGGGCCGTTTCTGGCCTCCAGAGAGCCTGGGAAGGGGTGGGAAAGGCAGTTTTCCATTCCATTCTCCCAGACTTCTAGAGAGGCTCTGGAGACAGGTAAGAGAGAAAAATGGGCCTTCCCCATCACCACCCAGGACTCTGGAGGCAGGAAACAGCCTGTTTCCCTACTTCTGCTGGGCTCAGAAGGCCCGAAAATCAGCTGGCCAGTGCGTGCATGTGCACCGGAACTGAACTCGCGTGCCCACTGGTATGGCTACGCATGCCACCTATGGCATGCGTGCCATAGGTTCGCCAGCACAGTCATAAACTGTTCCTTATTGTCTCCACTGGGGAAAAATGCAAAGTGAAATGACTATAGTATACCGGCAGAGTATGCAAGACATAGCAGAAGGAGTTTATAAAGGAGTTTTGCAAGCCTAAAACCAAGATGCATTCATTTTAGCAGTAAAGAAAGTTTCATTTGTGTTCATACATGTTGAGAAGCACCTCTTTTAAAGGCTCTCCATAACCTTAACTTGTCTACTATACAATTTTTATGAGAGAAGAAGGAGAAGCTAAGGAAAGCGATACTCTTCACTAGAGGTGGTCTGAAATGCCCATTTTGAGGTATTTTGGAAACAAATCTAATATCTGATAATCATGAAGAAACTATGGTGTGACTTTTTTTTAATTCTACCGTTACTGAGTTGTTTCATAACTGAATGCTGAAGGGTGTTACACATAACACTGGAAGTATATAAAAAAAGTGTCCAACACAAAAGTAATAAATGAAGTTGTTACAAATTTTGTCTAAGCATGAAATTTGACTGCCTTTTGTGAGTGTGCATGTTTTGAGTGCAGAGTTGGATTTTATAACAAGATTGGAACATAGTATTGTTGAGGCTAAATCAAGAATGGCCTTAGTTGAAACTGGACTTGTAAACTGAGGTTTAATAATTTAATTACTTGATATTTCACGTTACTTTTTCTTTAAATGTTGGCAATTGCTAGAAAGATTTGATAGTTGTTTATATATGAAGCAATGCAACTAGTGGTTGATATAATGCATAAAAATGGCTTAAGGTTTTGTTCTTGGCAATGAAATGAGCAGAGTTAACAAAGAGAATATACAAATCTAACTCGAACTAAAAAAATTGAGGTCATAAGTGGGCAGTTTCATAAACACTTTGAAGGGTACTACCGCTTTGTTTGACTTGAGTTTATATAAAAATTCATACAATCTACAGATAAATTTTTGAGCCACAACATCCTCCTAGAAAAAGTAAAAATAATTTTTTTTTAATTTGCATTTATATCCCGCCCTTCTCCGAAGACTCAGGGCGGTTTACACTATGTCAAGCAATAGTCTTCATCCTTTTGTATATTATATACAAAGTCAACTTATTGCCCCCAACAATCTGGGTCCTTTAAATTAATTTAAAGCAATTAATTAGAACAGAAATATCTTTTTTTTAAAAAACTACTAAATATAAAATTTATATTAGCTATGCATATAAAAAGTATATTAGACACATAAAGCAAATGACTTGTATCAAGAATATTGCATTCTAAGGACAAGTTGATTTTAAGTATCATTTTATTTGGATCACTGAGGTATCAGATGATTTTCATATGGTACTACATGTTATGTTCTACGTCCACATAATTTCTGATATTGTGTTTTCCCACAATTATCACACTGCATTGAATTCCTATAACAGAGCTGATTAAATCGGCTGTGGTTGCCAGAGGAAGCGAGATCAACATGGAACTAATGTTTATAGCAGTAAGCTCCATGATTCCTACAATGCACATTTGCACTCTAATATACCAATTAACTACCTACAGAGTAAGATATATTTTTATATGAATTAGTTCTTGCACACTGTGAAGAGGGAACTGGGATCGTGGCTGATGGCCTGATCTAATACTGACTAGCTTCATAGCAACAACCTTGTGGAACCTTGGATTGAACTTGTAGCAAAGACAGAAACTGTAAAGACTGGTGAGAAGTAATTTTCATGAAAGCTTGTGGAGGGAGCAGATGCAAATGTTAATTCTCTGAGACCTAGGTTGTCCTGGGCTGCTTGATTAACTACTCAGAGTATATTTTAAGATCAGGATGCACAACATTTTTCTAGCAAATAATTTAATTGGTAAGGATTACATTTAAATGAAAGAACTAATATGTAGTTAATAAGTTCTGTGTAATTAATATTTTCCTTTCTGACGCATTAAAAATTGGGTGACAACTTTTAAACACCTTTTGTTAATGTTGTACAGACTTGTTTTAACGTAATTATTTAATGCTTGCCCTAGGTTAACTGCAGTTTGTCTAACTGATAACTTTCCCAGATTCTGCTTTTCTTTTCTTTTTTAAAGCCTCACTATGATATTAAGGTCCAAGATTGTATTATTGTTTTACTTTATTAAAAATGAAAAAAGAGTGCATAGTTACAAAATATTTTGGAATAAATTACTAAAGGATAACTATTCAATGGGACAGAAACATATTTTACTCTTAAGTATTTATTTATTTATACTATAGTCAACCATGGTTAATATAAGTTGATTAGTTCCCCTTTAGATGCCCTTTTGTCTTTGTTAAAGATAATAAGTTTTCCTTCTTAGTTAAATGCTGGATTGTTTAATTAACTAGTGCTCCCTGGGTGACTGTTAATATAGCAGCAAAATACGAAAGTCCAAACATTTTAATATACAGATACTTAATATTTTGTTTATATTGGCCTATGCTAAAGTTAATGAAGTTACCCATACTTTTATATTAGTATACTGTCAATGTAACAATACCTACATTGCCATTGGAATGTGTCAATTGGTCATAAGGCACAACTGGCATCACCTAAAAACTTACTACATTGTTTGAGTTTCTTTTACTATGTTTTAAGCATTGCTGTCTATCAACCCAGAATTCTCAAGATGGAAAGGGTTCAAATCTGAATAAAGAAAAGCAATAGTTCATGGTTGGACAGAACGTTTTTGGCAGTGATATAGCAGGCTTGCAATCAAGATGTGTCACACTTCAATACACACACCATTGACCATATTCATTTAAATTAAAATTAACTTTTCTAAAAGTATAGCATATTGCTATTGATTTCAGTATCATTATTAAACTACATCCAGAAAAGTGTTTTGTAATATCTTCTGCACAAATGGATCTAGTTACAGTTATGAAGGCAAGAATATAAGAACGAAGCTTATTTTTAAAATATCATTTTAGGATTGTGTGCCAAGAATTTATGTCCAAAAAGAATTTGAGAGCTGAAGATGCAGGCATATTTGTACAAAAGACTTCACATTGCTTTCAGAAATAGTGCAATTTCCCAATATCCAGTGTGTGAAGAAAGGCCATAAACTATGGAACTGAATTATGAATTGGGAAAAATGTCCTTTATGGAATATAAGACAAAAATGTAACCTTCTACAGTGTTCATGGTAAAGAGGATGACAGGAAAAAAAATGAACCTGACAAATACTTGCAAATATTTTTGTGAGTGCAGATATACTGTATATGCATTTTCATTATCCCTATCCATTAATTTAATTATTTGCATTCACATTCATGAGCACTTAATGGCCCCAGTTTAAAGAAAGCTAGCGAAACTTAAGTACTGTTAATACCAGTAAAGCTTTAGGAAATTTAAACCAAGTTGTAGAATTGGTTTCAATAAATAGTAGAATTAATAATTAATAATTAGCACAACAATTAGCACAGCATATCCACACTTGCACCCACTTCTTAATAACTTTGAGAACTTGCTGGATAAAAGTTATGTAGGAATAATAAAGAAATAAATGATTGATGCATCCATGTATTCATATATTATTCTTATATAATTACACAGATTACTGCATATCCTACTTATTAGTATCTCTGTTGATTTTTCCACATATATTACTTAAAATGTAGGACTGGGACCAGGTTCAAGTTTTAGTTTGACTATGGAGTTAACTAATAATTTTGGCCAGTCACACACCAAGTCTAATTAGTGTAATTTGAACTATAGAGTTATTGGGAAGACAAAATAAAGATTGGTGTGTATGCTTTCCTGTATGCTTCCAGGAGCCCCAGAAAAAAAGTAAAGCGAAAAATTAATTAACTTGATAACTACCTGTGTATTTAAATATGGTTCTACTCTAATAATATGCAATTATATAGAGATCTGTTACTGCCTTATAGCCAGTTTCAGTACAATGAAAAAAACAGAATAACAAAGTTGGAAGGGACCTTGGAAGCCTTTAGGTCCAACCTCTCTGCTCAGGCAAGAAACCCTACACCATTTCAGACAAATGGTTGTCCAGTCTCTTGTTAAAAACGTACAGTGATGGAGACAGTGACACATATGTCAAAAACTGTAGGTTTTTCCCCCCTTTTCTTTTCTTTCCTTTCCTTTGTTAGAGTGGCAGTGAAATCAAAAGAAAGGTACAGATTTTCTGTGAATCTGCACAGTGGAAAACACAAGGATGGGCTGTATAGTTTCAGATGCTTGCCTGCTAATGCATGTCATCTCAACTGAACTTCTCAACTAAATAATTAAAGGGACATCAAATAATTTACAAATAGTTTTTATTTTAACTAGAAGAGAAAATATGGTATAAAGATCTCCGTTAATGAAATCAGAGTATTAGTGCTCTTGATTATTGCCCATGCTAGCTGGATATTGTAGTCCGGGCACATCTGGAAGACATCAGCTTGGGGAGTTCTGGCTTACAAAAGCATTTCTTACAAAATGGTTATCTAAATTAAATTCTCATATGTTCTCATTAGAAGTACAATGTATATTTGTTCAAAATACCTCATTTAGCATTGAACATACTATAGAGTTATATAAGAGTTCTCACAAAAGACTTGCTTTCAACTGAATGACTTCAGCCAGAAGAGGCCTCTAAAAATAAACATCCTTCATGTTAGCCTTTTTTACAGTGCTTCATACTTTAGCTCTTGTATAAATATCTGCCACATTTCCACCAGGAGTTATTGCTGTTATATATTTTACAGACACTTTACTGTCATCTAAGTGGTTTATTTTATTCCCACAGCTAGAGGAAAACTACAAAAAGAATTTTGTAATCTGAATGTGATTGTGAGCTGAGAGTAATGTTTTGAAAAGGAGCTAAAAGTAAATTATATTACTCCTTTATTGTGTTTATGAAGACTTTCCTATTGTGCTAGAAGTTAGTATTAGTTTCAGAGTTATTAACCAGTTGTTCTTTTATTACAACTCTGGGATTTTAGCATCCTTCCTCATCATCAAGAAGGCTATCAAAAGCTTATTTAAGATGACCTTAATGGTGAAATATATTATAAGAAAAACAAATACATGATGTTAACTTTGGTTCATAAACCATCTTCAGATTGGCTTTCTTAAAATGAAAGGGAAATTTCTGACATAACCATTCAAAATATCCCTGAATGGGTTTCCTGATGAGAAGTGTGGTTTAACTAACATCAGTGTATCAGCTGTGTGCTTTATCAGATTTTACTTATTAGAAGCAATTATTGTATTACATTATTAATTCTAGAAACTATTATATTTTACAAGAAATATATTTCTTCAGAAATATTAATTAGCAACAAGATATTTCTGCTAAATGCTATGTGTTCTTTTCAGTAAGCTACTGCTTAAAGAGAAATCTGTTTAGTTTTAAACGTTTTATTAAAAATGTGTTTAACAGTTCTATAAAGTCTTGAGGTATTTAATAAACAATTTTAATGAACAATATGAATATGCTCTAGTATAAGAATTTTGTATCATATATTTATCTAATCATTCAGTTCCACTGAACTTATTATAGTTAACTGCCAAGTCATGTTACATATGCTAAATTTGAAAAAGGTTCTTTTAAGTATAAGGAACATACATGAAGAACCTTATCTTTCAAAGAAATATTAAAGCAGCCGTGTCCTTTTCCAGTCTCTTGCAGCAAAAGTGGCTGTGTTCATATTCATGGGCATCCACTTTCCAACTCTTTTCCCAGCAAAACAAAATAAGTATTCATGTTGAAGTGTTTCTGTGTCACCTGAGTTGTAGTGACATGATATAGAACAACACATTTTTGGAATATTTATTCAGAGTAATACTTTTCGCATAGGGTTTTTCTTAATTTTTTAGCATCTTTTAAAATTATTTTTAAAATCCTTTCTTGTCCTTTCCATTTCTTACATCGTATGTGAGGGATGGACACAGATAGGCAGGCAAGCGTTCACGCATCTTATATGTATTCCTCTGATATGGAAGAGGGAGAGAGAGATACAGTTCTTTGTCTTTCATTTTTTGAAGATAAGTATGAGAAGGAGAGATTGATATTCCCATCAAGCAAATGGAAGAGACTGCTGTGGATAAAAATAAGATACATAAATTTGAGCAGAAAGAATGAATATATTGTCATCAATTGTTTAATTGTTTGTTTCAATCCATTTTTACATTGCCTACAACAACTCTGGATAGTGTCTAATTGTACCAGTGTCTTTTTTTAAAAATCAAATTGTTTTGAAGAAATGAATTGTTACTGCAGAGCTCCATCCCATTCTTTTGGATTGCCACCAGGATGTAAGGATTCAGGTTTTAGTTACTGAATTTCATTTTGTTTCATAAATAATAATAATTAGCAAAGCAAAATATTTTTAAAAATGATTCCAGTTATGCTATTTACAATATGTTCATTTGAACATGAAGATTTTTTCTGGATGCTTTCGCTTTGTAAGTGTTGCTGATCCCTCTGAACTCCAGATAACTATCTTTTCTTCAGGTATAGCACTGTTGTGTTAGTTAATGCATAATTCTTTTAACGTCTTACCTCCTTAGGAGCAACAGGTATACTGGCACCTGTTTTGTCAGTCCAGATGAAAGGACCTGACCAATATGACTCCATATCACTTTGATCTCCCTGCAGAAGGTCAGCATATCTGCCTAGAGATTCCTCTGAAGAGGAATTTAAAAGTTGCGTTTGAGCAACATCAAGTGAAATATCTTCACATCTCATGCAGTGAGCAGCTCTTTGGTGTGCTTCCTTGTTAGATATAAAGAAAAATATTAACCCTTCATCTAAAATGAACATTGTTGACTTGCATGTTTCCACTTAGGATTGTATCTCAGATCTGTCCATAATGTAATATATCCATTTTATCTTGTTATGGTAGAAAGATTCATAATACTAACAAGTAATTTATTTATTTATTTATTTATTTATATTTCAACTGACCTAGCTGTACACATTTTAAAAAGTTCCTCACGTCTAAAACAGAAATTCATAAGGATGCAAAAAAGCATGACACTAAAAACAATGGCAGGTATGTGGTTATTTTTCTGCATGTTGTAAAATAATTGTTTCACATTCAATATAATCCATTTCATGATAAATATATATTGCTATATAATCCATTTCATGCTTTTTATTGCTAAACAAACAAGCAATGGATATCAAAGAATTCCAAAATAAAATTACAATTTTGTAATGTGTTTAATGCAACCTCAATTGTTCTATAAATTTTTTTAAAATTATATAAAATAATTATGTTTAATTATTGTATACACCTTCCTGAGTATATATCTATGTATTTAGGTTATTCTATCATTAGTTTGACTTACAGTGTTTTTATCTATAGAACCTCTTCCACTTGAAATTTTAATACAGACTAAGGTCAAATGATCTAAAAAATCTGTATTTTCCAATATTGAATTATATGAAAGAAAAATTCAAATTGAATTTTGGATAGATAGATAAGTAAAGATACAGTGAGTGATTTATCCAACCTTTTCTCCATTGTGGTAGAGACAGCAGCCAGGCATGGGTTGTATTCGTCTCTTCAGACTGAAGGCCTGACTCTGTCAGAGTTGTTAAGTCCCACCCTTGTTGCTAGGGGCTTCCAGCTTTTGACTCAGTCCTTCAGATTGGACGGATGTGTAGGACTGTTTCTATGGCACATATTTAATTACTGTTTCTACGTACTTTGGATTTCTAGGAATTTCCAGGAATTTCACCTGATTCGTGAGTGATAGACCTGATTCCACTCATTGGTGGATTGTGCCTTTCCCCCTGCAGCTAGCTTCAGCTTGCCTGCGTTCGGGGTATCCCAGCTCCCTGCTTGATTTCGTCGAAGTTTCATCCTCCGTTGAATAGCAAGCATTCCGGAGAGATGTGTCTGCATTTGTGGAGCTTCTGCTCCCCAGAGAGGGAAGTGGAACTTTGCGCTTCCCTGAGGGCTAGTCGGGCAGCCATTTGGACGTTCAGCTGACATCTGATTGAACTAGTGGAGCTTCACGGTCCCATTTCGCCTGCCTGCAATTTGAGAGGTGACAGCCCTCTGTATTCTTAAGTATTCTCTGGCTTGGCAGTGGCAGCTTCGGAATCACTCAGTCGCATGGTTTGGAGCTTGAACACTCCATTTGCCACCATATGAGCTTCGCGCTCCTCAACTTGTTGACAGGCTGCCATTTTGAGCTTCGTGCTCAATTTCTAGTTAACGCAATCGTGCCGTGCAGTATAGGAGCTTCACGCTCCTCTATTGATGACTGGCCACCATTTGAGCTTCGTGCTCAAACTTTGATTAGCACAAACATGTTTCACAGGTGGTCTCTGTACTTTGGCCAGAGTTATTTGTCCGTACTGCCCTAATTGCTGGCTTGTGAGCCTTACTCTGTGGATTGTGCCTGACAATCCACAGAGTAAGGCTGCTTGACACTGACCACCCTAAGCAGCCATTATTGCTGACATTCCAAAAGCAGACTTCTTCTCTGAGATTAACTGGGGCCTGGGCGGTGGCTATTTTACAAGGCCTGTTCCTATTCCTGCTGTGCTGATCAAGCCTCATTTCAATGAATAATTCTACAAAAAAGAAAAAAGAGAGACCTTATTTCATATTACAATGCCTAAAGCACTGGCCAACTCTAAGAATGGTCAGAAGGCCGAATTAGCTGAGCAGTCAGAATTGGTTCCTATGAACTCAGGCCCAGGACCTTCTCAGGCCGGTCATCTGGTGGACAGGGCCTCAGGCAGCAAGGGCTCAGACACATATCATAAGCCTCGTAGCCTCTGTAAGGCGTCTCTTAGGGATGAGAGGCGTAGGGACCAGGCCTTGCAGAAAATCTGCAACAAGGCCAGCAAGCATGGGAGACGACTTCCGGTGTCCGGTGGCAACGGACGTCTGGAAGGCTTCTCCTGCCTCCAGTGTCCGAATCCGGCCGCCGCCGAGGCCCTTAGGGGCCAGGGGGTCCGAAAAGGACACCTGCCGTACGGACGGCTCGCCAGGGTCTCCCAGCCGATATACAGGACTGGGGGACCGATGCTGGCGCGTCCTAGGCTCGGCGGGGTTCGAGGCCACAGGCCGCGCCATTATTTTGGTCGCCGCCTGGGCGCTGTGCCCGTGACACCGGGCTTTGGATTTATAATTGCAGCAGCCTGGTGGTGAACAGGAACGGAGAAGAATTGAGGAATGAAGAAGGAAGGGATATCGGCAAATGTGGTGGAGTACTCCGGAGTGCGGGGGTTTTCTCCCCTGCGACTGGAAGGAGTACGAATCACTTTGGAGAGAGGAGAACTTAAAATAACAAGATTACGGTTTGTGGAGCTTCGTGCTCCCCAGAGAGGGAAGTGGAACTTTGCGCTTCCCTGAGGGCTAGTCGGGCAGCCATTTGGACGTTCAGCTGACATCTGATTGAACTAGTGGAGCTTCACGGTCCCATTTCGCCTGCCTGCAATTTGAGAGGTGACAGCCCTCTGTATTCTTAAGTATTCTCTGGCTTGGCAGTGGCAGCTTCGGAATCACTCAGTCGCATGGTTTGGAGCTTGAACACTCCATTTGCCACCATATGAGCTTCGCGCTCCTCAACTTGTTGACAGGCTGCCATTTTGAGCTTCGTGCTCAATTTCTAGTTAACGCAATCGTGCTGTGCAGTATAGGAGCTTCACGCTCCTCTATTGATGACTGGCCACCATTTGAGCTTCGTGCTCAAACTTTGATTAGCACAAACATGTTTCACAGGTGGTCTCTGTACTTTGGCCAGAGTTATTTGTCCGTACTGCCCTAATTGCTGGCTTGTGAGCCTTACTCTGTGGATTGTGCCTGACAATCCACAGAGTAAGGCTGCTTGACACTGACCACCCTAAGCAGCCATTATTGCTGCCATTCCAAAAGCAGACTTCTTCTCTGAGATTAACTGGGGCCTGGGCGGTGGCTATTTTACAAGGCCTGTTCCTATTCCTGCTGTGCTGATCAAGCCTCATTTCAATGAATAATTCTACAAAAAAGAAAAAAGAGAGACCTTATTTCATATTACAATGCCTAAAGCACTGGCCAACTCTAAGAATGGTCAGAAGGCCGAATTAGCTGAGCAGTCAGAATTGGTTCCTATGAACTCAGGCCCAGGACCTTCTCAGGCCGGTCATCTGGTGGACAGGGCCTCAGGCAGCAAGGGCTCAGACACATATCATAAGCCTCGAGCCTCTGTAAGGCGTCTCTTAGGGATGAGAGGCGAGGACCAGGCCTTGCAGAAAATCTGCAACAAGGCCAGCAAGCATGGAGACGACTTCCGTGTCCGGTGGCAACGGACGCCTGGAAGGCTTCTCCTGCCTCAGTGTCCGAATCCGGCCGCCGCCGAGGCCTTAGGGGCCAGGTGTTCCGAAAGGACACCTGCCGCACGGACGGCTCGCCAGGGGTCTCCCAGCCGATATACAGGACTGGGGGACCGATGCTGGCGCGTCCTAGGCTCGGCGGGTTCGAGGCCACAGGCCGCGCCATTATTTTGGTCGCCGCCTGGGCGCTGTGCCCGTGACACCGGGCTTTGGATTTATAATTGCAGCAGCCTGGTGGTGAACAGGAACGGAGAAGAATTGAGGAATGAAGAAGGGGATATCGGCAAATGTGAGTGGAGTACTCCGGAGTGCGGGGGGGTTTTTTCTCCCCTGCGACTGGAAGGAGTACGAATCACTTTGGAGAGAGGAGAACTTAAAATAACAAGATTACCGGTTTTGTGGAGCTCTGGAGAAAGAGGTGATGGAGAAATTTAGGAGGGAGGGTTTGAGGCCCCCCCTCCCTCTGGGGAACAATGGTGGCGTCCAGCTTCCGCCTTCACTATGAGAATCTTGATGACATCACTTCCCTTCGGCTTCCTGGTTGACTAACTGTACTCTGGACTCGTTGCTCCTGTGAGTGCCCCCTGGTGGATCCGGAGGAAATTATAAGGATACTGTGCTTGCCTGAGGATTTTAAAAATTTTTTTTTTTTAAATGGCAAAAGGTCAGAGACCAACTGCTGGAGAAATGGAGAGAATTCTGGAAAAGTTATCTAATATGGACAAGAAACTGATGAAATAAGAGCAGAAATTGTGACTATCCAAAAGGATTTAAAGGATACTCAACAAGTCTCAGCAGAAAATAAGCAGAAAGTGGAAGGTCTGAGGGTGAGATGCGGCAGTGCAGAAAAGAGGGGAGACGACAAGCAATGCTGTGCTTGGACTACAGATGGATAAAATGTCTTATTTCCTTAGGTTTCAAAATTTGGAAGAAGTGGACCAAGAAGACTTGAGAGATGTTGTGACTAAACTGTTGGGAGAATTTCTTGGGAGAGGTGTTGATTTTATGAATTGGGATGTGGATCGAGTTTATAGAGTTAATTCACAATATGCACGCACGCATGCAGTTCCTAGAGAGGTTCATGTCAAATTTGTGAAAAGAGAGACGAGAGATGAAATTCTTAGAAAACATAGGAGTGGGGCACTGACTTATAGGGGCAGGGAGATAGCCATTCTGAGGCAGATTCCCAGACAGGTACGTGAAATGAGAAAGAAATATTACTTTTTATCAAGCAAATTGTACCAGAAGGGAGTGGGCTTCAGATGGCTGATGCCAGAGGGATTGATGATTTTCCGGGAGGGCATTACGAAAAAAATTAGTACAATTGCGGAGGCTGCGGCCTACGTGGAGGAACACAAAGCCCTCCTGGATTTAGATGACCCAGGAATTGAAGAAGGGGAGGTTATAGACCATGGGGCGGAGGCGGCTGCCGCTGTTGCGGCCCTGGAGTTGGGTCAGGCTGAACCCAGAGTTCTGAGATCCAAAACTAGGAAGTGACAAAGATATTTGGTATTGTGTTGGTTTTCCTTATTCTCTTTCGTATGATATTCTGATTATTCTTGACCCTTCCTTATTGTGTAAGATTGAAACTTAGCTACTTCGTATCACCTGCTTGCCATATGGCTGTTGTATGTGTTTAAAATTTTGAGTAAAATTCTTATCATGTATAAGAAAAATGAAAATTTACCATACCTGATATGTATTTGCATAAATTTTTTTTGACCAATAAAAACTTTTTATAATAAAAAAAGGCCAGCAAGCATGCACCCTCGGGCATAGAATCCAAGGGTGAAGTATTTTTGGTATTTTTGGTGTATAAGATGCACCTTTTTACCCCCCAAAAGAGGGTGAAAATCTGGGTGTGTCTTATATGTCGAATGTAGCCCCACCCATCTGCTAGCCCCCACCCTCTGGACATTTTTGGGCAGTTCCAGGCGGAGATCTGGGTCAGGGCACAGCCTGCCTGGAAGGGAAACAAACCTCTTCGGGACAATTTGGGGGGGGGAATCTGCTCGTCGGCTTTGGTGAACAAGGCGGGCCCCACGGTTCGTGGCTGGTCACCCCTCTGGCTGCCCAGCGGGCAGCTTAGGCCAGACAAGGGTCACAATGACTTCACTCCCCAGCAACATGAGGAGCCACTGCTACTGCCACTGCCTAAGCCCTCTCTATGCCCAGGAGCCGAGCTGAGCGGGAGCCCCTAAAGTGAAACGTCCCTCCTTTCCAGTCACTGTTACCCATTGGCCTGATTCCCCAATGCAATTCTCAGAGCCGCGTTTCAGGCGGCGGCCATTCCCCTGCAATGTGCAGCGGGGAACTGGGAACCGTTTTGGATTCGGGGAGGGGATCGCAGCGCTGCCACCTGAAAATGCTTTCCTTCCTGATGCACATTGCAGAGCCGCGCACCCTCATCCGCCTTCTCAGCAGACTCACCTCTTTCCTCCTTTAGATCTGCCACCTAAAACACGATGCACTTTTTTTGCCTCTTCACACTCCACTTTTGGAATCAGGAAGGGGATCATGGGTCTGCTGCCCGAAAACGCTTTCCTTTGAAATTAGGATAGATTTCCTGATTTCCTCACATATCTAGCTATCTAGCTATCTATCTACAGTGTAAAAATATGAGTATTAGTCAGTGGTGGGCTGCTACCAGTTGTAATAACCGGTTCTCCAGAAAATGCATGCGCGTGGCATTGAAAAACCGGCAATTATATAGGATGTGATAGCAGTAGGGTGGGTGGGCCGGAACTACCGGTTCACCCAAACCAGTCCGAACAAGCAGCAGCCCAGCACTGGTATTAGTATATTTCTCTGGCAGAAATTGGCAAATTTATTCTTGCATGGAAGAATACTGTCAAATCTTTCTAGTACTATGGATTGCAAAAATTAAATTGAGAAAATGTAAGAGCTGTCTTGTGAGTTGGAGGAGGAACATAACCTAGATACTTGGCATATGTCAGCCCTTCCAGGAAAACCAGACAGGAAACACGCCCCGATGAGCTGAGTTTACTTTATTTGTAAGGCTGAATTAACAGAATGTTACAAGTGTGAAAGTACAAATCTCCTCTTGTCACTTTTAACATTCTGACCCATTAGGACGGGTCCTTAAGTTTCTTTCTCTGACCATTAAACAACTGCAGAATCTTCCCTCTCTTGCCTGATCATTCCCTAGGCAGTCTTTGTCCATCAGGGTCATTCCCATACACTTTTACATCATGGAAGAAGGATCTTCCAAACAGTTCTGCCCCGTAAGAGTAAGGGTTGTTCTTAGGTCATATGAATATTATTCTCAAGGGTCCATTACTTCAGCTCCAACTGTGTTCTCTTGGGGCCAAGTAAGGTAAGGCAAGAATAGAGCTGATAATCCATAGAGTTTTAAATTTCAACCAATACTTGCCTTCCATGATGACAGAAAATTGTCCTCCAAGGTCAGAAAATCAGGGAACTGTAGTGAAAACTAAATTGAATCAAAATTTCAGGTAGGAAAGCAGTATTTGAGCCTTTTCAGAAACTAGACCAGATTCCAGTCTCAGGAGAAAATAAAATATACCATGGGGAATTTGCAGCAGGACTTAATAGAACTTGAAACATAATAGCAACAACTTTATACCAGATGTCTAGTTATTCTAAGATGTCTAAACTTATTCTAAATACTTTGGTTGCTGCTGGAACATAATTGCTGCCAATGCATTTGGGGCATGTCAGGATAGTATTCAACCTGCAGTCGTTTATTATTCTTTCCAGATTATCACCTGTAGAAAAGAAACACTAACATATTCTAATACCTTGATTTGGCCACTGTTAAATCAATTACATTTCTACCAGAGTCAGGTCTTTTGAAGAAACCAATGACTTTGGTTTTAGCATAATTGACAAACTGTTTTTCTTGTCTGCAGAAGAGGACAAGAGCGCAAACACTGGCTCAGGCCATTTTGCATGATTCAGGATTTCCTTATTGTCCACTTCAAAAAAAAGTACTGAAAAGAATACTTTAGTGTTGGGGGCGGGAAGGTGAGGGTTTGAAATGCAGGTTGTGTCAAAGCTTGCCCCAAAGTATTAATGTAAGAGTTAAAAGAAGAGAGGGCAAAATATCCTTGCTTCAGTCCTTTTTTGAATGGGGCTAAGGAGATAAAATGCTGTGCTGTGCCACAACAGACTTATACTGCATTATTTTCATGAAATCGGCAACAAAAGACAACAGTCAATAAAAAAAATGGCTTGTTTCTTCTATTTTTTTTTCAGTCTTTGTATATTGAATCAAAAGCTATTTTAGGTAAATCAAACAGCAATGATGATACTGGGGTCGGGGCAGCAATTTTTAATTTTATTTTGATATTCTTTTTAATAAATCACTAATCAATATGTCATTGCCCCTCTCTGAATCTAGCTTGTTTTTCTGCCAAGATACTGCTCTGCACTATTTATCTATTAGTTTTCAATGCAAGCATATGATATTTAGGTTGCTGCTTGTTCTCAGAAAGCTGATAAGAGCAAAGATTTACCAGATCTGTACTATCTTCTCTTTTTTTTAATTAGTAGTATGACTAGTCTATTCCAGTCCTTAGGATTCTGGAAGCCACAATCTATATGTGTAAACAGGCTTGCCAATACTGAGGCCCACAAGCCTATATTTTACTTTAGCAGTTCTACTTACATCTGATTACTGTGCCATTTTTTTTCTATTGTGAAATTAGTTTGGCAGTCTTGGAAAGAAGCATGGGAGCTAGGCACAAATACTTGTAGCTGTGGGGCAAAGTTCCATATGAGATAGGTGTTTTAGAGCATCACTGAACAACACAGTGCTTCACCTACTGTATTATGTAGGTTCAGACTGAAAACAGAACAGTATTCAGGGCTAAATGCTGCAAAATGGAAACGATGTCCTGCCTACCCATCAGAATAGCTTCTGATGTGTAGGCAGTGTGCAGAACATAACCTTCTAAGCTAACCATCCAAAGAGACTACTTTTTAACTGACAGCATGTAAAGCAGACTCAGAAACACATGGGAGGACAGTGTAGCTGAAATTTATAACAGGAACTGACTTCCTCTGTGCAGCCCCAGGGCCACCAAGCAGCAGAGAACTAAACTTAATGACATCTTTGAATATGCTTCAAATGCAGCCCTACACAGAGCGCAGTCCGCTAGACTAGACTGAAATTGACTCAGAGTGGAGTGTGCAAATCTACAATTTACCTACCAGAATTATGCAGAAGCATCCCTGAACCTAGGTACATAATGTTTTTTAGTTCACACAGGGTTACCATGCATATTCTTGATATCTTCTGGAAAATATGTCTACCATGCAAAGGTGACACATTGCTCAGATAGGACAATACTTTCCAATGAAGCTGGGTGGCAGTGACTTTTATATTATCTTGGGAACTGTAGTGCCTAAGCCTGGTATGCAACTTGCTGTATTTTTCAAGCCAGCAGAACTCTATCCCCCTAAGTTAAGTCATAAGCATATTTTTTTTTTATCAAACACAGTATTGCTTTTATTACAGCTATATGCAAGAATCATAGTATTTCTGCTAATGGAGATTTGCATTGATTTTATACAAACTTTATACCAAATGCATTTGAGCTTATTTGGATTCCAGGTGAGTTTATTTGCATTTGGGGAGTTATTCATCACACATTTGGGGGTGGGGGTGCGGAGGAATTCCTATGAGTTTGTGTCTTCTGGTCAAGATCGCATGCCTGCATTACTATTTACCACTTCTTCCTTTGTTGGCAGCAGGAGTCCAGAAGGTAGTCCGCAAAGGCACGGCAGCTCTCAGGATTTCACACTTCAGAAGTAGAAAGTTGTTTTTCTTGAGGGAGAGATCCTGAATATTTATTACCTTGGGGAGACATGATTTATTTAAGAAATTTCAAGACACCCCCTCCCCCTTCATTAACATTTTAGCATCAGTGTTTGATAGGAAAAGACATTTTCCTCTTCAGGATTTCTGCAACCTACCATTCAGCAAGTGAAATTAAGAGCATATTAGGTTTGTGCCTTTGCCAAGCTATAAGGCTCAGAACTCATGGAGGGAGGTGCAGCCCAAGTCAATTGCTATCCTAGTGTATGCCTTCTACCCGATAGAACAACCAAGGGAACATACAAGTACATGATTTGGACTGCAGGTAGAACTGGATTGCCTGGAATTTGGAAAATCATAAAAGAGATAAATGTACATTTGATTTTTGAAAATGATTAAAGTGGGATGTTCATGTTGAAGGAATTCCAGTAGTAGTAATAACTATTTGCCTATAGTTAATAAGAGCACTGTTGGCTATTGCTAAGTAAGCAGTGTTTTGGGGATAGCAAACTGCAAAATTCAGGAAGCATATTTATGGCTACTGAGCTTGTATTACTTCTTGTCTATGATTCCATGGATCTCTTTTTAGGCTATAACAACTTTTAGTTGTTCATTTTTTTTACAACTTACATTCCTGCCTTCTTTTTATTGTACTAATTTCAAATCTAATTTCATTTTATAAAAACATATCTCTCTAGATATATGTCATGAAACAAATTGGATAAGCCCAATTTCTTGAATGAATCAGATTTTGTACAATTGAAAAAATATTCTGCAATTGATTATTTGTCTTATTATCATCTAGTCATTAAATGAACATTGAAAGTTATGCTTTCCAATTAACGAATCATCTTTAGAAAGACAGAGCAATGCATTTATTTTCTGTTACCCAATAATGGAAACTTGTAGAACTTCGTAAAGATTTCCAAGTCAAAAATAAAAGGTCTTCTGAAAAACACATTTAACATATTGATTGAACTACACACCAAGAAAGAGAAGCACACGTATTCCGTATTACCAATTATGTTGAAATGAAACAAAATGCCACTCACAATTCATAATTAGGGCCATTTAAAGTGAATTTTCTGTTATAGAGAAGAAAACATTGCTCATGAGTGCAAACCTGGTTTCAGCTGCAAGGACAGTACATTGTACAAAAGTTTGTCTGCTTCAGTAAGCATTTTTCATCTATTATGATTTTGATGTATTAAAAATGAAAAAGGGACAATTACAATTCATTAATTTTTGAAGAATAAAGGGCACATGTTTATTTAGGAATTTAGGTTCTGGGTACAGTAAATAGGTAATAAAAAGTATGCATTAAACCCAAACATTATTTAGTTCTGGCTAGGTGGCCTCGGATTGTAGTACAGTACATCTAAACTGAGATTCCCTGGAAAATTTACTTTTCTATCTAAAATGCTTCTTCTGGTATTTGTAACATAGTTGGAAAAAAAGTAATTTATTTATCCTTTTAGTATAATTCCACATTTCAGTTTTCATTTCGATGCCCCTTTGAAATAATTTCTCATTTGGTGTTTTTTGTTTAAATCTTACACATGCAAGTTCACAGGTCGTTTTAGCTGCTACTTTTTCAAACCAGGCTAAACAGCAGTTTGCCTTTGGATGATAATGAGCTCTTGGACACTTGTTTTTGAGAGCAGGTTTCTTTTTTCAATTGACTTTGTTTTATTTCATTTAGGGGGGGAAATTAAATAGGAAGTTGGAATATTGCAATATGAAGTGCTAGCCTCCCATTCATCTTTTATTTACATTAGCACCTCAAGATCCCACAAATCTTAAAAAAATAAACTTGGAGGGAGATTAAGTTCCATAGTTTAAAGTTTGCCCTTCTGCTCAAAAGAACAGAACAGAGTAGTAGTAGTAGTTAAGTTGTGTAGATGATGTCCTACAAGGAGAACCTAACCAATTCTACTTGCAGTTACATAAGAATTTTGTGATTGGCCACATCAGTCAATGGAGGCAAGTAATAGCTAAGAATCTTCTATCATGCCTCCGGAAATGAACTGGCCCCCACTCTACTCTTTCCGAAGGCCTTGAAGACGTGGTTCTGCCAATGGGCCTGGGGAATCCAGAGTAGGATGGAGGCCATTAAATGGCTGGTATGAATATGTGTTGTTGGAGTGGGGGTGGGGTCAGGGGTGAAATGCTCCTGGTTCGGACCGGCTCGCATTATCTGGTAGCGATGTTGGCTGCTGGTTCGGAGGACCGGTAGCAAAAATCCCTGGCCCCGCCCCCCTGCCTCTGCTGAGCCGCACCATCAGCAGAGGGTTTTTTTTTTACTTTTAAAAGCAGTTTTTTCTTCAGCTGAAACATGCCTTTAAAAGAAAAAAAAAGCCTTTGAGGATCCTGCCCATCAGCTGAGATCGGCAGAGCCTTTAAACTTTAAAAAAAAATTTTTTAAGGCGCCTCTGGAGATCTCACCTGAGTTCCTCATCAGCAGAATCTTAAAAAACATGTTTTCTGTAGAAAACATTTAGAAAATCTCCTTTTAAGAGATTCTAAGGCACTTACCTGTTTACTGATCGACTACATGGCTTTTTTCCCAGCCCGTAAGCCCCAGTTTCACTTTCAGCACCGGACATAACTAATCTAAACTTAGCTAATCTATTTCATCACTGAGCAACTAATGCTGGCTGGCTTTGCTGGCTGAGGAACTCTGGGAATTTGTTGTGTCCCACTCCTCCACTGGTGGCCGGGTCAGGGAAATCCAAATCAGGCATGCCTCTGCAGCTCTGCCAAAGTCCTAGCAAAGTTCTCAAGGCAGGCAGGAGACCAGAAAGTGACTTCAGCACGATAAGGTAGATTTTGCCTGACTCAGAGAATGCCAGAAAGCAGATCCTTTATATAGGCAATGGGGTGTGGTTCCATGACTCAGCACTTATCCAGGCCTGCCCCTCCCTTCCTTCTGTTGCCGCTGCCTATCAATTCTCCTGAAGCGAGAGTCACTCCAGTCTGCAGCTGTTGGTAATTGACCTTCCTCAGGCTCACATGCTGTGGGGGAGGGGGAGGGGTCTAGTTGCTCCGTTTGCCTGGGCATGGGGGCTGGAGGCACTTCTTCTTCGGCCTGTCTGGGCATGGAGCCAGGGCTGGGGCCGGGAGGCACTTCTTCTTCGGCCTGTCTGGGCATGGAGCCAGGGCTGGGGGCGGGAGGCATGCTAGGACATTCCTCAGCGTTCGGAAGCAGATAAGACGGGCCCGGCTGCGGGGAAAGCGGACGAGGCACAACAGAATTGAAGTCCACAAACCTTAATAATAAAATGAAATATTTGTGCAGCTTTCTGAGATTTGGTGTGTTTCTGTAGTGTTTCACTCTAACTACACAAACACACAAAATCTCAGAAAACTGTATGTTGTATTTGTGTGTGTGTGTGTGTGTGTGTGTCAGTTGTGTGGTGTTGTGTGTGTGTAAAGTGTAAAAGTTGGTTTTTGGTACCTCTTATTGTTTTTTATACTTACTTTATTATTTTTATTATTTATTGTTATTGGCTACGCCAACCCAGTCATCTGACCACCAAGCCATGCCCACCAATTAAGCCATGCCCACAGAACTGGTAGGGAAAATTTTTAGATTTCACCTCTGGGGTTAAGATTTTATGATTTTTATTTTTTATTATTTGTATTTCTTTTATGTTGTGCTTTTATGTCCTGTAAGTCACCATGTGCTAGTAGGCAGCAATATAAATGTTATAAATAAATAAATAAATTTCCTTAAAATTCTGAAACTGTCTTTAACCAAAAAATATCACCTATCCCTTTCTTAAAAGTGAACTTTATGAAAACTTGGTATGTGGAAGTTTACTTGATAACTTGTTATGTGGTTAATATAATTATTTTGTGGAATATGAAAATAAAGAGACTTTACTCTTTTCAAAATGGTGGGTGTATAGCCAAGTTGCTATAGGTTTGTTATTTGAAAATATCTTGACTTGTTTAATAGCAAGTAAAATTGGTTACATTTTCTTTGTAAGAAATCATTTCAAAACCATGGCATTTAATTTCCTTCGAAATTCATTTTCTAAAGTTTTAGTGATCTCGAGGTCCCAGTGAAAATTGGCTACCTGTTCCTTCTCTTACTTCGAAAGTAATTGAAATGGTCACCTGATATTATAAAGTGTGTGTAAGCAAAATTGCTATTTTCCAAGATGCACATATTTTAAAATACAACTATAGGTGTTACGCAGACATCTCCCATGTGAAGTGGAGAAAGTTTTGTTTAGTATCTTTGGATATGCTCTTACTTTCTAGATTCTTCAGTAGCTAAAATCCACAAGATGTCCTGATTCAGCCTTCATGATTGATCTATCTCTACCAAAACAAGGAGATACTGTTCAAGAAATGTATGTGTACAAGCTTCTTGGATGCATGGAAATAGCTTTTTAGTTCTTCTCCATTTTGAACAAAAATTTGATTATTACCTTACAAGTTTTTATCCTATGTCCTAAGGCCAGCAAAGAGAAGCTACTCTGAAAGGCTGAAGAATCAGTTCTCTGCAAATGATTTAGCAAATATGAAGAATATCATTGGCTACAGTCAACCCCACTCGCTTA
>NC_080544.1:40442707-40495207 GCF_028640845.1 Ahaetulla prasina | reverse complement strand
TTATTTTCTTTGCAGTGCCTGGATAGCTTGTTTGCAAAGTTTACTTGGCCACAGTGTCCCCTGGGATTTGATTCAGGACAGCCTGTCCATGCAGCCCTTGAAACTATGTCACATAGTCCCCAGATCCTAAAAGGTTGGCTACTCTTGAGATAAAGCATCATGTTTAATAGCCTCATTTTTTCTCTCTTTAAGTGTTTGTTTTTATACCTACTGTATGAAACATAAAACTACTATGTTGATTTCTGTTTTTATATACCATGTGGTAGCCTTCAATATTGATCACAAAAATATGAGATGATTATAAAAAACAAAGCATGACATTTATAAATAGGAATTCCCAATATCCAGCCTTATTTTTTTCATCCTGGAATGGAATTTTTTAAAATATTATTTATTACCTGGAATGGAATTTTTAATTTGTAGATTGGTGTATTTCTGTATAACTTTGTGAGTATTTAGAGACCTATAGGCAGTTGTGAAATCATTATTTACAGAGAAAATATACGTGTGTTTGTGTGTATATACATTTGCCTTCTACTTTTATATCATAAACATTGAGAAAACATTGACAGCATTATTTCTTTGTCCTAAGTATTTTTAACATTAAAATAGAAATCAGTATATAAGCATTTATATTAAAACATAACTTTTAAACAGACACACAAACATTTCTGATGTGAAGTATTTCATGGAAAAATGTATTAGTAAACATAATAAAATTATTTTTGAAATATTTAAACTCAAACTGAAAAGTAATTGAGATATTGGAAATATAAATAACACAGAAGAAAAGAGGAAATTACAATATATCAATATTTTTGTATCGTAACGAAGAATGCAACAATCATCCTCTTATACCTTATGTACAATTACATATTACTATCTAGCCTTCATCTACTAGCAAGGTTAGGCTGCTCAAACTAATAATTATATTATAAGCGGGAGGCATGCCTGTGTGTGCATACATGCACTTTATGCATACACCTCTAATGAAAACATCCCCCGTCATGACTATTGTGCAATTGTGAAAGATACTTCAGAGCAAAGGGAAGCAAAATATTAAGCCTCTTGCCCTATTTTATGGCCACAGTCCTTGGCCCCCCACATAATATTTTCAAACAGCCGTTGCAGAGGGGGCAGAAGATGGCTGGATTAGGGCTGCTTTGACCTAGCCCCAGCTGTAAAGAAGGGGAGAGTTCCAATACAGTGGATCAAAAAGTGTCTTTGACAACCAGGTGAGCTGCTGGTTTTGTTTGCAGTCCCCAGGGTGTTCAAGATTCTCTTTGGAAGGAGAAGTAACAGAAATCACTCCAGAGAGTTTAAAATTGGAAAGGTTGATGCTCTGTTCCCTTATGTGATACCAAGGAGGCCTTGAATGATAGAAAATGCACATTAGAGCCTCAACTAGCCTGATAAAAAGAACCTTTACTTTTGCTGTACTTAGAACTTGTTCAATTTATAGAGAGGAATTAGAATCAGCAGATTGTTGTGCTAGCAGTCTACGAATGCTTAATAAACAGCAGAAGATCCTGGAAAGGAATTGTAATTAATCCAGGAATTCAGCACTCTTTATTTGTTGGGATCATGTAGAGAATACAGATGTTCAGATCAAGTCACCAAATAAAACACGTGCTTGTTATTTCACTTTATTCAGTCTGCTATTCCTTTAGAGTACCCGTACTTTTTTTCTTTGTAAAAATCAGGCCCAGTTTGTAATCTATACATTTACCCTTCTTTTTTTTTTAGTTTTTTTTAAATGTTTGTCAATGTAAGTACATAGTTTTTCCTGTTTTATGATTTTTTAATTTTAACCTACTCAGCTTAAATGCAGATTTCCCATAATACATATTTTAATGTTTAATTATAAATATATAATAATTTTAGATATACATACAAACTTTCATCAACTTTTTCACGGAAAGTGATAAACAGAACAAACTCCATTATTAAATTACTTATGCTTCCACTTAATTTGCTTTAGTAGGTCAGAATTGTTCTATGTTAAGGAAATCCATGATAAATACTATATCTTGTATATGCCTAATCAAAACCTTTGCTTTAATGTGTCAGATGTTCCTGTTGATGTTCATTTGATTATGAAGTGAGAGCTGAGATAATCCTATTCTGGGTGTTATTTTGATCAACGAGAGGTAGCATTGTCTTTCCTCATTCAAATTTAAAGATAATAACATATCTTTGTTTAAAGTATTATTTTGGCCTCTCATTATCCTACCAAAGTGTAGTCAAATATTTGCCATCTGAAGAGTATCTTTTTAAAAATGTAGCTGATTCAATTTCAGGGGTTTTATTAATACTTTTAAATGTCTGTATATGTGTTTGGCTACCATAATGAAAAACAAATCTACTTCAACATTGCTTCTGTTTGGAAAGTACTTATGCCTCTTTGTCTAGTGCCTGGTTTCTTTTCCAAATGTATTTGTAAAGAAAGAAAACAGGCCTTGCAATATATTGGCAGCATTATGGAGTTAGATTCTTGGCTAAAATCCCTGGAGATCACAAACAATCACACTTGTTCATGGCAAAGGAAGTAAAAGTAGCACATATAGCAGATTAGATCCAAAGCCAATAGCATTATTTCTTTAACAAAGAATGAATATATAACAACGCTTAAAAGTCTGGTTCAACATATGTAGCATATAGCTGCCATTGAAGGTGATTTGGAAGACTATTAAACCACAACAAGATTGCTTGTGTATAGTCTACATGAGAACAAAAGAGAAAAGAAGAGTTTATTTAGGAAAACCAAAGAGGTGAAATCCTTATTTACAGTTTTTATAAGTTTTATTTGTGGGCAAGAACATTCAGAGAGCCTATAAAACTATCCAGTGTTTTATGGACAGAATATAAACTACAGGGTTGGAAATTTTATTGTATTCTTTTAAATGCAATTAATTATTTTTGTTCCAGTAGCAGTGTTGCTTTGAGTCTCAAAAACAGATTTAAACACTGTTAAACCAACTTAGAGGTAGGGAAAATGTGCTCCCTCAGGTCAAAAATATACAAAAGTGGGTGTCAATAATTTATTTCACTACATTCCTGTCTTAGTGTATTCAAAGTCCATTTTTGATAGGAACAAACAAATCTGCTTCATTATCATGCATCCCAGTAGAATAGTCAGTTTACATTCCAGGAATAATTCTGATTCCATAAATACTCTTAAGGTTCTAAATTTCATTCTTTAGAGCAAATGGCAGTCCATCCAAGACAAACAGTTTCTCTAATCTAAATGGTATTTATCTGAATCAAACATATTTTGGTTAAAATATAGACAAGTAGGTTTCCATACCTTCAAATGTAAAAATATTTTCAGATCAGCAAGCTAGAGGTAGCATCTTCTGATCATCAAGATGTGATTTATAGTTCCCATATCCATAATACAGAGTGATGCTGGCTGATAGTGATGTAGCATTATAACCACCGTATGCCAGTGTGCTTTTTATTCAGTATTTCGTCCTAACCGATCTCTCAGTTGTAATTTATTGGTGCTCTCCTTCTGATAGAGATGGAAAAACTAATTGCGGCTATGCCTTTTTGGGACTGTGTATGAGACCAGGATGATGATCTTCAGCTAATTTTTATATTCCCCCAAAAATGCAGGCAAGAGTCTATTACTGTCCCAGCAAAGGACAAGCTATTGTCAGGCACAAAAGAGCAGGTCCACATGTGAAGGCTCAATTAAATTGATTTATCACTAAAAGCCTTTGCATGGGAATCTTCTCAAATAATGGTCCCCACCTGCTTAGAGTTAGATAAGGGTCAATGACATTCAAAGAGTGCTGGACTTAGTTTTCTTGTGGGTATATAGAACTACTAGACCAGGGGTGTCAAACTGGTGGCCTACGGGCCAGATGTGGTGCAGGCCACATGTCCCCTAGCTCCGCGAATGGGAAAAAGTCATAAAACATCACATGACAGCAATGTGATGTGACGAGTTTGACATCCGTGTTCTACACTGATCCCCCTTTTCACTGTGCCTCAGGATTCTGCCACCACTACAGTTATCTTAATATGAAACTAAGATTTATGAACTAAGTCTTTCTGTTATATTTCTCACATGAATCTTTTAATCCTGCGGATTAAAGAACAGGCAGGATCTAAGAAAAGGGCCTTCTCTGCTGTTGCTCCTGCTCTTATTCATCTTATCTCCAGAGGTCAGGCGAGCTCCCATTCTTCAGGCCTTCTGGAAGAGTGTTAAGATCTGGCTCTATCAATTAGCAGAGTTATGCAACCCTGGGAGTGGCTTGTGGCTTGACAGCACTCCCTCTGCCTTGTTAACCTCTTAGCTTGGTTAATTCTTAGCTCCAATTTTTTTATAACTTTTAACTTGTAAATTTTCATAATTTAAATTTGTGTTAAACTTCGCTTTTAGTCATGTTTTTTATTATTTTATGGTGTTTATTTCTGAACTGCTGATTGTTCAGAAATAACTAGGTTAGGTTCGATGGGCAGTGTGAAAATTGTATAAATAAATATATGTAAGCCAGAAAGAAACCAACTATATACATATATATATATATATATACATATGCTTGTTTTCTGAGGTTTTCACGGGTGTTTGTATGTAGGTCCTTGGTTGTTCGGGTTTTCTCCCGTGTAAAATTGGAAATGTCTTGGCAACGTTTCGATGAAGTCTCATTCGTCATCTTCAGGCTTCAGCTTCGTGCTTCTGGGAGCAATGTGTGATCGCAGCTGTGGAGTTGTTGGTGCTCTCTGAGCTTGGTTATTTTCTTGCAGACATTTCACTACCTGCCTAGGTAATACAGCTAGTCCTCAACTTACAACCATAATTGAAGCCAAAATTTATGTTCCCAAGTGAGACTTTTGTTAAGTGAGTTTTGCCCCATTTCATGACTTTTCTTGCCATAGTTGTTAAGTGAATCGTTGCAGTTGTTAAGTTAGTAACCACTTGTTAAGTGAATCTGACTTCCTCATTGACTTTACTTGTCAGAAGGTCACAAAAGGTGATTACATGATCCCTGGGTAGAGCAACCATCATAAATATGAACCAGTTGCCAAGCATCTGAATTTTAACCATGTGACCGTGGAGATGCTGCAATGGTCATAAGTGTGAAAAACAGTTATAAGTCACTTTTTTCAGTGCAGCTATAAATTTGAATGGTCACTAAATGAACTGTTGTAAATTAAGGACTACCTGTACTGAATCAGTGTTTCAGCATTGCTTCAACATTGAAGATGACACAGAATCGGATAACGAAACATCTGCAAGAAAACAACCAAGCTCAGAGAGCACCAATGATGCACAGAGAACTAATAGTATCATAGCTTCTTCCATCTATGTATAAAATAAACCTGCTTCTTGCTACTGTCACAAAGCATCTAAGTTACCTTTACAATCTATGATTCATTTCCTTTTCCGCCCCCATCTTATGGTAGGATAGCTATTAAAACAGCTGGTAGTATCCATGGGTCGGTAATGTTTCTGGCCCAGCTGTGTACATTGCTGAATATAAGCTGATTCCTAGAAAAGATATTAAAGTTTATGTTGAATTTAACACCTGAGACATACTGTAGCTTGTGACCTATTCTGTATGTGACTTCAGAAAACCTTTCTATATTTAGAATTTTGAGCATACTGAAGTAAGATTACATCAAAAGCCAAGCACCCATAACATTGTCAATTTTGAATTGGAATTGTTATCTACCATCGTTGCACAGTTTAATATTTATCCTTCTTCTTTTCAGCATTCTGACTTGCTGCAGTTCATGAAATTCTAGTAACTGCACATTGTATACTTTTGGCTGATGCTGCTTCAGATCATTTTCCTTCTTTCTGAGTCTGCGTATATTTTTCCTTTTCCTTAAAAAAAATTCTTAAATAATTTTATTGCCCATGGAACTGCAGACATTTTGCCTAACTATAATGCTTCAGGAGCCATCTCAAAACTTGCAGAGGAGAATAGAAGGACACTTTTAAATACCTCTTCTCTTCCCTTTCTTCTCCTATGTTTCCTAGCATCCTTCCAATTATGTTGTTTGTCCTATAGAAGTAAGTTCAAAGTATGGATCACTTGCTGAAATCATGACCAAGTCTAATGTGACTCTAAATATTCACCTAAGCTCAAAAGAGACTTATATTCTGCCTAGGTTTGAAAAACAGCATGATTAATTGTGGACGGTGAGCTATTTTATATAAATGGAGTTATCCCCATCCCTTTTTCATCCTCTGTGGCAAATTCAAACATGTCATCTCACTGATGGGATTCTCAATATGTCATAGAGCTCTTTTGCACAAAGGGGGAAAAAAATCCACTGCTATAAATACTTTAAAGGAGTGATGATACACGTTGACTGACTTCAGTGATTCCTCTTATCTTTGCATTGAATAAAGGTAAGTAGGAGCCTGACTTTAGTCTAATTTGAATTCCAAATTGAGTGGTTGGGGGTTTGAAATGATCCGATGAGATCAATACTTTTCTGTCAGGAAATATAATCCCCAGGGCTATTTCAGTAGTTTGGGCTTCCATGCACATTTCAGTTTACTGGGCAATTGACTTAATGGACAAAAATAATAGAGAAAAATTACACTCATATTGGATGCAGTGAAAAGAAGGCGGGGGTTCAAATAAGCATTCTACTGCAGGCCTCTAAAGGGCTTAAAGAGAAACTGGGCTCAGATATGTAAGGTAGATGATAGACAGGTAAGTAGGTAGATGATAGACAGAATGGGGATGGGGAAGTTTGGGTTGGGGACAAGATTTGAAAACCTTTTCTTAAAGAAAAGAAGCTCAAAGAAAAATCCCAAGTTTCTTTGTATATCAGGAATTGGGCAATGTTTAAGCGGTTGGGACCCAAAGTCACCCTTCCAGAGGCAGCAATTGTGTTACATCTTGTGTTACATCACTGGGAGAGAACTTTATTTGATCTCTTTGTGTATTTGGGGAAGATGGAGAGTGGGAATGTTCTTGACTGGGTTAAGAGTGGGTGTCAGACTTGCTGCAACTTAAATCTCTGAATAGAAAGGATCCTTGGCTCCGTTTGTTGAGAAAGGTATAGTTTTATTAGAAATCAAGTGTATTGCAGTAGTGCACAGCCAGAACTGTGAATTGCACACCAAAATCCCTGTTCAATTTTTACTTCCTTTAGCTGCCTTCCATCACTGCCACCTCCCCAACTAATCAGGTTCAAGCAAGATGTTTTGAGAATGGTCGCTTCCAGCCTAGGTTGGTATGCAGCTGCGTTCTCCCAGCCGGATGACCTTGAAGCAGTGTTTTTGGGGAGGTGGGGATACAGCAGTTCCTCATGCTTTCCCCAAGCAACCCCTTTCCCATCCACCCTCCCCATAGTTCATGGAGGACTGTTACCGCATGGTATCAAAGCACAAGCTGAGAGGAAGTTGGCAGCTGACAGTGCGAGTATTCCTACCTAAAAGGGAAAAATAATGTGTCAAATCAATAAAAGCGTAATTGAGGCTGGCATTCTGAGGGTTCACAATAGGGATGAATTTAGAAGTCTTCCCTGAGTTTGAGAATAAGGGGAATAGAAAATTGCATCAACAAATATGACTAATTCACTGCTTTAATTGCCCCTCTATGATCTAAGGGGGCTGAGCAGTAGAGTTCATGATGCCTTATGGCAGTGGCTTGCCCACTGCTGCTAAATACCTTGACAAGGTTCCTCCCAGTATTGAAGAACCCAGCCTAGCTTCTTACAACCATCATTAAATGTATCTGCTCTCATTTTAATAACAGTAGGGAAACTAAGAGAGGGAAAAAAAGGAATTAAATACAAATAAGCACTTGATGGCAATTTTGTTTTTCCATGTAATCAAGTGATAAGACAAACTATGTATCCAATTAATAGTTTAATTAAGTACATTCCAAACTCAGGAAGACCAATTGAAGTTACAAGAAAATACCTCTATTAGGCTCCAAGGTTGATTAAAATATAGCCATTTACAATCTGGCAATAGCATATTTCCTATATATTGGAATGTTATAATATTACAATTAAGTCTTTTTTAAGCTTTTTAGCTTTCTGAATTCTGTGCAAATATTTTGAGAAATTGCACTTAGATCAAAATCAGTGTATGAAAGAAAACATGTTTTCCAGGTGTCAATATATATTTAAACATAAGTATTCTAAGAACTAGTAATTCTGTAATACGGCTTTTATAAATTTTACTGTGTGTAATGCAACAGAGTTTAGATATTATTCCCTTTTGTGCATCTTTTACTTAAAAGTATTCTTCTGTGCTTGTCCAGTTGCCATTTTTAAAGTACTTTACAAGAAATGCTGCAATAACAGAGGAACAGAATAAAGTTGTCTTTTCAGCTTTTAAACATAACTATGCTTTCCTCCTCCCACCCCACTTTGTAAAATCAATTAAAACTTAATGGCTGTGAAACATCATTAGCATTGTGAATTTTTGTCTGTGGTTTCCACTATGTGTTGGGAAAAGTTAACACATAATTGTGACATCATCTGAAAGTAATCACCTGTGTAATTGGAAAGGTTTGTGTGCTTTTATATGAATTGCCAGCTAAGAAACCTTTTGATTGGATATATCTCACCTAGTGTTATCTAAGATAAAAGTACTGTAAAAGAAGATTCTTACTGCCCAAATGTTTCTTTTCTTAATAGGATTTAATTTAAAAATAGATTCCAAGGCACATTAAACAGTGTTAACTTTAAATCTGATTACTACATTCTGTATTCTTATCTGTGCCTTTTGAAATAGATAGGAATTAAATGTATCATCTATATATGTATTAAAATGCTAATTTTTAATACCATGCTTGAAAAAATAGCAATTTTGTATGTTCATATAAAGGTTTGTGTTCAGTTGAGTTTAATAAATAATGGTTTGGTTTGGTTTGGTTTGGTTGAACCCAATTCACAAGCTAGATCTTCGAAGGAAAAAAATCAAATCAAGATTGTTTTTAAAAATAGTTACACATTTTTGAACACAATGATTCTATCCTATGATTGTGCACAAAGGAAGGGAGGCAGACATTTAGAAGATATATCATTAATGGAAAAATTTGTAATTTGAGAAGCAAGCACAGGACTTGAAATAACTGGTATGATTTATTTGTGATTAACACTATTGTCCTTATTAACATTAAAAGGATGGCTTTAAAATGCCAAGAAGAAAGCCTAGAAATGGAAATGCTATCATTGTACTGGTGATGACTTCTTAATGCCACATATAAACTACAATAAATTTCTCTCTGACATCAATTTAAATCAATTTAATCTATTGTTGTCAATAGTATATTTTAACTCAAGAACGTGCTTATTTGTACATACTGATTTGACTTGTTAACATTTTCACAATAAACACTAACATCAGATTTTCTGCCATAGTGACTTAAGAGGTGGGGACAGCAATGAATGATTCCTGCCACTCAGTGAACTTTAACTTGAACCTTACTTGAATGGTAATAATGTACACCTGTAATTGCTGTGGAAAAGGAAAAACCTCTAGAGATTTTCTATCTAATCATTTATTTATAAATCTGTAGGTAGCAGTCTGCAAAAATGCACATTGGGGGTCAACTTGATGCTACAATTCATGATTTGGTGTTTACATTTTTCTGTGTTTTTTATCTTGCTTTTTAAAGATAATTTCATTTTAAAGATAATTTCATCCATTCATTAGATTTGCACTAGCTATCTATTTCATTTCTCACTGCCTTGAATAGGCACTATCTCTGTATTATGAATATGAAATATGAATGTTTTTTCATCCCATTAATTTACTTTACATACAATTAATTTGTGTCCATTAATGAACACTTGGTATTAGTGATAGTCATCTAAATTTCTGTATTTAGCAACATTAATGGTCAAGTGTTTCTTTGTAGACTTCCAATTACATGATTTGTATCCAATGTTTATTGTACAAAATGTCTAAATTCAGTCTTGAAATAATTAGTTTGTGTTTGAAATAACTAATTTACTGTATGTTTGAAATTATAATATTTATCCTTACATTAAAAGACAACAAATGTTCACAGTAATAAATATAAGAGTTGTAGAAATAAAAGTCTTTATTGCAAAATGGGGGGGGGCACTCAAAGGATTTAGAAATCTCTGGATCATCTACATTATTTGCTAACACCTAGTATGTCTATGGAGATTCTCAGTCATCCAGGTTATGGTTGCCCCAAAGATGCTTTTTCAAGAGGCAACTGGACTTTCTGATTTTTCTTTGAAGATGTTTCACTTCTCATCCAAGAAGCTTCTTTAGCTCTGACTGGATGGTAGGGAATGGATGCATGGTAGTAGAATTCCCCACCATCTGGTCAAAGTTGAAGAAGCTTCTTGGATGAGAAGTGAAACATCTTCAAAGAAAAAACAGAAAGTCCAGTTGCCTCTTGAAAAGGCATCTTTGAGACTAGCACCTAGTAGGAGCTCCGATGGCACAGTGATTAAAGTACCATATTGCAGGCTAACTCTGCCCACAGCTTGGAATTCTATCCTGGTGTTGATTCAGGCTTCCATCCTTCCGAGGTCAGTAAAATAAGAACACAGATTGTTCGGGGAAATATACTAACATTGTAAACTGCCCAGAAAGTGTTCTATGGATAGCAGAGCATCAGCACCATGCTCTATGGGAGGCAGGGCACCAGGGAAAGTATATAAGTCTAAATGCTCATTCTATTGAGGTCACAAGCATGCATTGCAAAGCAAGCTTGACCAGCAGATGGGGAAGATTGGTGTCAGATCCACCATCATTGACTCAGTGCCTTGCTGGTGCCCTGCCATTAGGGCAGGAACGGGGGAGGGAGGATGGGGGTTTTATTAGATGCTATTGTTTCAATTTCAAATGTGGGGAATGGGAGGGGGAAATGACAACAGAAGAAGACCAGATCACCAAACCGGCTTGTAGCGGGATCTTGTGTGCCCTGAGAATGGAATGTTACCAATTTCATACCTCAGAGTGTCTCAAAACATCTCACCGTCATCGCACTGGCTGACTGAGGGATGATCATTGGGGGAGGGATTGGGAATGGAACAGAATAGCTTTATATTTTGCATAGGAATACCACCTGACTTTGCTGCAACCAATTTCTTTTAGTTCCTTTGCTTTAACTAAATGGAGTCACGAGTCTTACTTTCCTGAGAAAGTGGACTGGCAATTGGTTTCCAGGGTTGCAAAGTCCATTGGTACTTTTATTAGCCATTTAGTAGTTGCCTTGCTTAACCTGCTGAAAGGTCCTGTGGCACCTGTTGTATCTGTTCTAATGTCCTCAGTGTCCTTCAGCAGTTGCCAGTGCAGTGAACTGCCTTAGTTTCTGTGTAAATAGGGAATATCTATAGCTTTTGGTAGGTCTTTCTGGCTTCAGATTATGAAATTTGGTTAATGATGTTCAAATTTACAACAAGGTAAGTGCCAGATGTACCTTCATTGGAACAGAATACCATAATCAAGGGTCCACTAGTGAATCCATAAGCTTTTCTTATGGCACCATAGTTTTTTACACCCACAATATTTGTGATTATCAGATCTTCCAACTTTTAGATTTTAGAATTGGAATATGGACAACTACATGCTGGATTAGGCCAATCTTACATCATGGAGAAATTTATATTTTGCAATCAGTACTTTTGCTTGAAATGGTTATTGATGGAAGGCCCAGAGACCTGTTTGAATGTAACTGAAAATGATATTTTGTGTCACCTGTGCTTATTTTCTGCATGAATCTCAGATTTATATCTGCTTCCTCTGCTTGGGCAGCCATACAATCTGAAGTTTTGGTTTGTTTCCTTAAATGCTCATCAGTAGTTGACCATAACTTCAACCTTCTGAATGCTATGATTAATGATATCTACAGTATAATGTACCCAAAGTAAATTTGAGTAAAAATTAGTTTTGTGTATTGGCTTATTTCTCTGAATCACAGATTATCCATTAATTGTGAAAGTTTTTATCTAGTGCTTATTATTTCATGATAAATAATTATAATTTTAAAAACTTGAAGTGAAATAATGCATTTGCTTTCTCTTAGACTTGCAGGAAAAAGACAGGAGACAGATGAATCAGACTCATTCACACAAATCTATAGTGTTTCATAATAACTATTTCAGTGTAGATGGGAGAACAACAGAATTTGTATTACCTTGTGCTTGGGTTTGTTTGTTTTTTTGCATTTATATCCCACCCTTCTTCGAAGACTCAGGGCGGCTTACACTATGTTAAGCAATAGTCTTCATCCATTTGTATATTATATACAAAGTCAACTTATTGCCCCCAACAATCTGGGTCCTCATTTTACCTACCTTATAAAGGATGGAAGGCTGAGTCAACCTTGGGCCTGGTGGGGCTTGAACCTGCAGTAATTTCAAGCAGCTGTGTTAATAACAGACTATCTTAGCAGTCTGAGCCACCAGAGGCCCTTTTTTTGTTTGTAATCCCATTAAGGAAAATGACAATAGTTACAGTTCAATTAAGTTGGGCATGGTATATAAATGAGATAGAAACAATAATAACATAATTTTATGTATAAGATTTTTACTATAGTTATATATAATATATTATTATATTATCCATCCATCCATCCATCATCTATTATCTATCTATGCTAGGTAACTCTGGGTGGAACAAATGAAATAAATCAATTACAAATGGATAATGTTGCATTGATTTGTTATTCCTTTAGAGCATAATTTAAAATATTTTGACAATGGTGTCTAGAGTATACGGTAGATACATTTATATCTAAAATATATAAAGAGCATTGGTTTGTCTATTCTGGAACCTAAACCAATATGGAATTCTGGTTTTTGATCATTCAACAAATACCAAGTCATATATTTTGAGTTTTTTTGTGCAAATGCTTTTTTGTATGTGCTCCTGCACAAATCCAACAAGTAAACCGTTGTAAATATTGCTTGCACTAATTATATTACTTGTTTTGCTAAAGCTGGACCGTAGTTGTCTAAAATTTGCACTTCAGCTAGGAGCTTATTCTTTTCCAAAGAGGTGTAAGAACTAAGCTGAGGTCAGGAAACAGAGACAAATAGTAGAAGTGACAGTAAGTATAACTAGAACCAGGCCTGAAGTTCCATTGATGCAAAGCATTTCAAGTCTACATAATGCTGTCATAGTTGCAAAAAAATGAGTTAGCTGAGCCAAGTCAGAATTCCATAAGGTCAGTGTGTTCATCTTTTAAGAATGGTTTCAGAATGATCCAGACATTCTGAAGAAACCGTGAAGGAGAGTGAAGGCAAAGATTTCTAGTATTTTTGTCTAGAAAATGTTGGCATTCTTCTTAACAACTGACCAGCATGTTAAATAGGGGAAGAGTAAGAGAAAGTGTAATATTTAACTTTTAACTAAATGTTAATTTTTGAAAAACACCTAACATAATGCTTCTGATTGGAATACTATTTAATTATATTTAAATGTGTTAACATGTGGCAGTTTCTACTCTTTCTTCTTTTTTTCCCTGAAAGTTCATCATTGTGTCTTTGCTAAAAGCCATAATTTTAAAAGGTAGGTTTAAAAATTTATACTTGATTTGTTGCTTTTAAAGAACAGGCATCCATCTGATCCTTGAGTTTATTATTACTATTGACACATGGTCAATAGACATATGTCAGCTATGTCAGAATACATGGGTTTTGGCTATGCTAGCCAAGTACTATATTATTATTGCTGGTCTATAAACTACTTCCTAGATTGAACTGCTACATTTGCTCATATTGCTTGCTATGCATAGGTAAAGGGAAAAGGGAAGCAAATCTGACATACTTACTAACAGAGAAATTTGTATTATTTATACAGAACAGAACAAACCAATTTTCAAGAAAGGCATTTAAGTGGCAGCGTTATTTATTAATGCTGTATGCACACACTAATGGAATGCAACATAGATTCAGTTAAATCTAGCAGAATGCAGTCTAATATCATAGTACTGTATATATGTGTGTGTGTGGGGGTTATTTCCATTGCTTAATCTATGTGTGTATACATGTGTATAGATACATACTATAGCATTTATCTGTAAAATAAAATCCTTGGTACTGGGCAATTTCTGCTTGGTCTTTCAAACTTCACACTGAATCATAGAACATACTTTTAACTCAATCAATATACTTTTAATTCAATCAAAGAATTCTTTGATTGTAAAATACTCATCCTTTGCTATAGTTTTTCAGTGTTCCTCAGACACTGCGAGTTCACCCTTGAATGCTCATTACAAATTTGCAAGTGAGTGATTAAAGACCAAGCATCATAGAAAGAATATATTATCTATTAAAGGTATAGCACAGCTTCCTGTTCCTATGACAGTCAAGGCTCAAATAAGATACCTTATTTTTCAGAGTATAAGATGCACCCTTTTCCCCCAAAAAAGAGGGTGGAAATCTGGGTGTGTCTTACACTCCGAATACAGCCCCGCCCAAGTTCTCAAACTGAGGTTTCCGAGGCTGAAAAAAGCATCAGAAATGGAGCTTCAGAAAAAAATCCCCAAACGGAGCTTCACGGAGCTTAAAAAAAAACCCCCAAACAGCTTCAGGAAAAGAAACCCCAAATAGAGCTTCAGAAAAGAAGCTCCCAAACAGAGCTTCAGAGGCTTTTTTTCTGAAGTTCTGTTTTGGAGGCTTTCAGAGGCAGAAAAAAGTATTTTCTGAAACGCAAGGAAAAAAAAAAAAGCAAAAAAAGCAAGGCACAGAGCTCACAACCAAGGAACCTGTTGCTAAAATTCACCTCTGGGAACACTGATTGGGGATATTCCGGGAGGCCAATCCACCTGCCAAACAGCTTTTTTCTTATTGTCCTCCCCAAAAACTAAGGTGCGTCTTATACTTCGGTATGTCTCATACTCTGAAAAATACGAATAAAAACAATTTGAAATGAAGGTAGCCCTTAAGTTATGTTGGCAATTGTGACCACGATTGCCAGTGTTAAACAATATGCTCATAAAGTGTGACATTACATAATCGCAGTCGCTTGGCGACTACAATCTGGTTGCCATCATAACTCCAGAACCATGTGCATCTTTAAACAGAAAAAAAAATGGGAATCTCAGACAAATTGCATGGGGGGATATTCAGAGGGTGGACACTAGGGAGTAATGGTGGGTGCTAGGATGGGCTGGCAGGGGATGCTAGGTGGGCCGGTAAGGGATGTGAGTGGGTGTAGGGACCACCGGCAATCCGGGGGGTGGCACTTGTAGTTGGGAAGACTGCTGCAGGTAGGCATTTGCTAGAGCGTGAATGCAGATGTGGGAGTGCAACAAACTATCAGATTCCTGGGACCTCGTATTCCATACTGGGATTGCTCAAGAGAAAAAGTAATAGGAGCAACTTTCAAAATCAAAATTGATTTTGCATGTGGACGACAGCAGAGTAAACTGCTAATGGGATCACGTGACTATGGCTTGCTTCAACATCCTAATTAGGAGTGCCAAACTGAGGGTACATGATGGTGAAGTTGCGATGGCTGCAACTTCACAGATCAGTCATATAAACCCTTTGTCTCTATACAAGAGGTTGTAAATCAAAAAAACAAATGTAGAAGTATTATTAAAATCAAGTCAGCTAACCATTCAAAGGGACTTCTAGCCTTCTGAAAGGGGCTTAAGACCTGTCAGTTAGTGTGGTGCCCCAATGGAAATGTTTTTGGCTATAGGTGACTGGGGCAGTGACCAGAAGGAAACACCACTTCTGTCCCAAGTGGGCCCTAGATTTTTAGTCTATTTAATTTTTGTAATTTTATCTGTTATTTCCATATTTATAATTGTTTTTATATCTCTATATTTATTGTATTGCAAGGTGGCCAGAGTTGCTGTAAAGAGTGGTGGGCACCATATAAATTTAATAATAAATAAAAGTTTGATGAAAAGTTTGATTGGTTTGGGGCCAATGAATTTCTTCAGGGTATATTTTTTGTAGGCTGGGAACCACACAGAAGAAAGCATGTCTTGTTTGATGTCACAGCCCTGTTTACATCCATAGATTTGGAATTAGCCAAAGAATTTATGACCACATTGCTCCACAGCACATCTAACTTAATCTAATGTATGAAGATTGAAACACCCAGGATTATGGATCTTATAAACCTCTGCCTTACCATATATTTCAATTTGATGGACAAACTTACCAACAGAATTTCTAGAAGCCTGGCACTTTGATGAATTAGTCATCAATAGACACATTGACATAATATCTATGGATTTTTTTAACCATTTAGTCATCTCCAGTTCTTAACAACTTTATAGGCAAGTGCTCTCTGTCAAGACAGCTTCTTTCAATTATTGGATGTTCAACTTTGTATCACATTTGATGTTATCAAACCAGTGTGTTCTTTGTTTGCCTCTTCTTCTTTGTTCACTAACCTACAGTAGCATCATTGTCTTTTCCAATGAATTTGCACACATAACATGGCCAAGTAAATCAGATGTAGTCTTATGATTTTAGCTTCTTGTGATACAATTTAACACTTCTCTGTCACTTACTTTGGCTGTCCAAGGTATACACAATAATTTACACCAGCACCACAGTTCAAAGATGGCAAATTTTCAATCAGCCATTCTTAGTGTCTAACTCTCATACTCGTATATTATTATAGGGAACACTATTGCTCTAATTAGGCTACTTTTTATATTTATATCAATATCTTAAACAATATCTATAGGCAATGCAAAAGAAACCGTCAACAAACCAAAAACGGAATAAAAAAACCTGAGCACCTCCCCACCAACAATCAGCATCAAGATGAGCATAGATTAACTGTATTTAGAAGGCCACAAGTAGAGGGACAGGGTTAGGGTTAGGGTTAGGATCTCAACAAAGAGAATGGATATAGAATTTACTATTAAAACAACTTTCACAGCAGCAGTGCCAGTATGAATTACCAGAGAGTAGATTGTGAGTTTATTGTTATCTGTTGTTAAAAAGGGTGTTATAGTTAAATATTTGTTTTTAAATTGTTTTTAAATATTGTTATTTATTATATTTATATTGTATTGGTGTGCGTATTTTAAGTTTGACTGTAAACTGCCCTGAGTCCTCCGGGAGATGGTGCGGTATAGAAATGTAATTATAAATAAATATAAATAAAAAATAAAATAAAATAATAATAAGAAAAGAGTTATGCAAAAGCAACAAAAATTCTTGCAGCATCTTTAAAAATTATCACATTTGTTATATAAGCACTCATGGAATAGATTGAGATCATCAAAATGACTTGGCAAGGAGCAGATAAGCATTAAAGCAGGATTTTCTATTTTAGACATTGTTTGATGCTTTCTAGCCTTGCAGAAAATATTGGCATCCAGACTTCTGTTTGATGTCGCGGTGAGATCGGATGTGAGGATCAGGTCTCCATGCTCCCACGCTGAGCTCTCCCCATTAGAGAGCTCTGAAAGGAGCCCAAGAGGGGTGGTGAAGAAAAGGGGCACACTGCAGGTCATGGAGAGTCACAATCTCTCCTGCTTGATTCGGGGCTTTCTTCCCTCTCCCTCACCACAACGAGAAGAGGCAGACAAAAATAGCTGCTGTGAAGCTGGGACAGCAACAAAGAATGTGCAGGAGCGGTGTAAATGAACAGTGAATGGATCTGGGTGAGATTTCCTTTTTTACCTAAAACCTAATCCTAAAAAGAAAAGAGGGAAAAAATTCAGAAGAGACTCTTAACTATTTGTTAAAGCAGCAAATAACCACATAGAGAAAAATTACAGACCCGAAAGAAAGAAACTAAGTGGAAAAATTAAAAATTCCAAGGCACAGAAAATTGAATGGTTTAATTGGACAGGTATTATTTTGGAAAGGCATTTTAAAATACTGGATCTATTTACTTTAATAATTGACTTTGCTTTTATAAATCAAATTAAAATTGGATTAAATACCTGTTAGAACTGAAACGACACTGAAACCTAAGCGATTGACAAATGAAAATATATCGTACTCTTGATGTTCCAAAGCATTAAGGATGCTATGACAAAGAGCTTTAGGGAGATAAACAATTTAATGCAAAGCATAGATGGGAAAATAGAAACTATTTTACAAGGGACAGTAAATAAAGATCAAGATGTCTAGAAAAGGGAGGAAACTATGGAACGAATGGAGGAAAAGACAGAACAGACAAATCAGCAAACAAAACAAGATAAGGAGAAAACAATAAAGATTATAATGACTAATGAAATAAATCAGTTAAAAAGTATTTTAACAGATTTAAAAATGGAATGGGAAGATACCTTTGAAAAAGAGAGAGGGGTTTGGACAGATACTCTAGAGGCTTGGCAGAATAAGATGATAAGAGATGAGAGAAGTACTCAGACTAAATAGTAAAAGTTAGATGCAGATACAAAGATCCAAGAGAGGAGTATGGGAGGCATGCCAAAAAACAAACAAGAATTGAAATATTAAAACGGGAGAGAGATGATGGATAGAAAGGAAATGTTTTTTTTAAATAATGCGGGCCTGATTAAAAGTTAGAATAGAAGTAGAAATAAAGATACACATCTCTAAATAATGGAATAAAAGAAATAATTAGAGCTTGAAAGATGGATTTAATATGTATGTTTAAATAATATGGTGATTGATGTCAGAATGGAGTATTGGGATTATATTTTAATACAATATGTTTATTACATTAGTATTAGTAAGGATGGCCTGACTAGAATAAATGAAATAATTAAATGGAAAGATTAGAGGTTGAAAGATGGTATTATTACGCACTCTTAAATAATATTGTAATTGGCACTAGATAATGAATAATGATATAAATAATGAAGGACTATATCTTAATGCAAATATGAGTATTAGTTTTAGGAGTATATAAGCCTAACCAATGCGACAAATATTATAGACATCAGTATTGTTATCTGTATCAAAATGAATGATACCCAGATGCCACACTGTTCATGTATTGATGTTCATATATATATAAAAATAAAATAAAAACATAATTTTAAAAAAGAGAAAATATTGGCATCCTAAAATAGGTAAAATATTTGCTGCATTGATTGATTAATTAGGTCCCATCAAGTTGCTGTCAATTGACATAAAAGTTTCTTTACATTTAGTGTCATATGTATCTTTGTGGAATAAATTGGAATTTCTGACAGTTGAACCTCATCTTAAGATCTCAGCTCAAGTGGTCTGCAGCAAATGCATTTATTTGCAATGTGCACTTCCACCCTTACAATTTAGTCTAATCTAACAAACAATGTGTATTCCCCAAAATGTAAAGTATAATATCTGCATTTATTGTGTGCCAATAATGTACTTTTTCTCCAATCAGACTTGATTTATAGCAGGTTCTGAACAGTTTTGCCAATTAATTGCAAAAAATAATTCATTACCATAAATGAAGAGAAATCTAAAGTTTTGATCTTTTCCAAACAGTCACCGAGTAATTGGTTTCAATTGAACAAGCTTTCTCTTTAAAGGACTGAGGTCTTTATTTTTATAAATCTATAAAATGGAAAAGTCAAAGTAAGTGTGTTGTGTCTAAATCCAATCACTAATCTAAAACAAATCTTAATTTATTTTTTTTATTAAAAGTAGAAAATTTGTTCCTGCTGCTATTAAATATGCACAGCAAATTTAGTATCCCAGCATTCTACTAAAACTCCTTAGTACTTATTTTTCTTTTAATACTTTTTGCACCCTATTCTGCTTTTCTCAAACATTTGGCAGAGAAGTGCTTAGTTTTGAATCTAGGTTGAGTTCTTCAAGCATGACTGAGGGCAAACTTGTCTTTAAATTATGTACAAACAAAATTGTTAACTCATTTGGATATCTAACTGACTCATTTGCTTCACCATGGAAAAAAAGTTTTAAATAACCAGAAAATATTATTTAAGCTTTTTCTCCATGTATTTATTTAATTCTCTTTGAATCTGACACTGACCAAGCAAAATCTATAATCAGAAAAATATTTCAGTATCGGCAGTATCTTTCAGGATGATATATCTATGGAGAGTCTCAGTCCTACAGGTCATGGTTGCTCCAAAGGTATTTTTTTAAAAAAACTTCCTGGTGTTTTTTTAAAGACGTTTTGCTTCTCATCCAAGAAGTTTCTTCTGCTCTGACTGGATGGTGGGGAATGGAAGACAGCTGGTCATTTGCATTATTTTAGGGAATCGTTAAGGCCACCTGGAGGTGTATCTGTGTCATTAGGGTCACCTCAGTAGTGCAAATGGATGTGGCGCCTTCTTGGAAATGTTGAAAAGACTGTGTTATAGACTGGAGATAGATGATGTCCTATCCCCCTTCCTCTGTTGAGAGATGGCTGTTTAATTTTGACATTGATGACCTCTTTGACCCCTCTTTCAAACCAGTGGTCCGCTCTGTCCAAAATGTGGATTTTGCTGTCTTCAAAAGAGTGGCATTTGTCTTTCAGGCTGATAGTTCATTTTGATAGCAAGATTTAGCATCTTTGTAGAGTACAGAGACAAAACCTAAGCAGTTCACCAAATGACTTCTGGATGTTTCCTCAATTTATGGCCACAATCGGTACCAGTATTTCTGTTGTAAGGCAGTGCAGTCATAAACTGAGTCATCACATGATTGGACCTGATTTTATGACTATTTTTACTATGATCATTAGGCAAATCAATCATTAAATGATTAATAAGAAAATCACGTGGTTAATGAGTGAATCAAGTAGTTGTGAAGCAAATCTGGCTTCCCAATTGACTTTGCTTGTCAGAAATTAGCTGGGAAGGTTGCAAATCACAATTGAATGACTGCAGACACAGTCATCATAAATGCAAACCAGTTGCCAAGTGCCCAAATTATGATCACATCTATGTGGGAATAGCATAATGATTGTAACTAAAAAAACCGATCACCTTTTTTTCTGAAGCCAATCATAATTTCGAACTGTTGTTAAATAAACAGTAGTAAGTCAAGAACTATCTGTAGAGGAAAACTCGTCTTAAATCTGTCCATAAGAGTTCATTATTTAGCCCATTCTGTGGTGGTAGTGATCCGATTCTGCTTTAGAAAATCACTTCCTACATGTAAAAAGTGTATACTTACAGATTTCAACCACATAGGATATGGAGACAATCATTCTGGACATTCTGGATGCTACACATTAACTGAAAACTTCAGGAAGAAGTATGTCACATTCATTCCATGACAATGTTGACCTCTTTATATTTCTTTAAATTTGTTTCTAACATTAAGATAAATAATATCTCAAATAAACATTTTTCCTACATTTTAAAGCCTTTTATTAAATCCATTTTGACACAACTCAATGCTGCAACTTAAAAGCCATTAAAATGTGAATACATTTGGAATCCTGAATTCCCATTATGATTCATAATTGTAATATTAGATGTAATAAATATTTCAAAATTTCCAATCAAAAAGATGGTCTAATAGATACCAAACTTTGTCTACTGTTTATATATGTGCTGTTCGATAGTGATCTTTTATTAGTTATTTCATTTATATATTAAATGTATTTCTTTGCTAGAGTTACAGTTACAAAGTTAGAGCTTTGTAAGCCTTCCATCCAATAAAACTCAGTCATTCCCAATAATAATATCATTTATTGTCAAAAACTATTCTGGCAGTAGATACATAAATCACGATCTGGCCTTTACTATTTAACTAGGTTGCCCATTGAAAATAATTATACATTAAGACATATAGTGAATAAAGATCTTCAGTATATCTTTAAATTAATATTACAGTAATTTTTTTAAAAAAAATATCTGTAAAAATTGTATTTTAAACATGTTTCACCAGTTTATAAACTCTTTTAAAAATATGTATTAATTTTTTTATTTTCAAAAATCTTTATTCTATGTATGTCTTTTTTTAAAAAAATAATAATTTAAAATTAGGCCAACCCCCATGTGCCTCTTACTAAACTTTCTGAAAAACTGTTCTTATTCAGTGATTTTACTGTGAAGAGCAAACACAACATAGACATAAGGCTATCTGAACGCTTTATTCGCTACATTTAGAATATTAATAACATTCTTCCCAGAAGTTGTCACATCAAGTAAAAGATCTTTATTCCAGATTGTCTTTTGGGGCCAAATTGAGACTGGATGCATGCATTTAATAAATTGTAGTCTCAAGTAGTCATTTTTGTAAATAATTAGCTTCAGTGGAAGAATAAGTTAGCATATTGTATGCATCTAATGTTGCAAATGTACATACTGCAAACTTTCCTATTAATCAACAGTCAAGCACTGTAAGTTGGGTCTCATACATAATGAATTGTGCTTAAGCCTCCTGGGTTTCATTGATAGAAAAATAAGAGAAAACACAAGTGTAGTAAGCTTTTGAATAAAATTTAACTAGATTGCTCTGCATCCTGTAATTGTTTTGGAATCATCAGGGAATAGACAATTCATCTGCAATTTTGGTGGTAGTTTTGCCTTCATCTATCAAAGAATACTATTTAAATGACATTAAGGTGTTGAAATAACTACTTTAAAAAAATCTACATAGAATGTTAATAATATGTGTTTTATGTGTTTTTCCCTTTCTTCCATACCCTTTGAAATGTGTGTGTGTGTGTGTGTGTGTGTGTGTGTGTAGAAAACATTTTCATGCCATTTTAAAGTATTTAAATACTTATTTTAATTTATTGTCCTCTTTTTGTAAACTGCTCTGAAAATATGATTGGAGAATGATAAAAAGTCTAATAATCAAGATTATTCAAATTCACCTGAGAAATTTAATTTGTGTGCATTTAAAGGTAACACGAATGTGTAATATTTACCTCCTGGATTATGTTGCTGACTCCAAGTAGATTATGAAATGTTGAAATTGTAAAAGCACAGTGTTAATTCTCTGGTTAAGTAATACTTCAGATTCATTTATTTTCTTATATAGAGTTAAGTGCCAAGAAAAATAAAACACTTCCTTGGAGTTGGGGCTCTGAGGAATTTGCTTTTCTTAATGTCTAGTTAGAGCTTTGTAAGCCTTCCATCCAATAAGATCTCATTCTCTAAGCACCTTCCCAATGTTCTGGGCTACAATTAACAGACTTCTCCAGTAAGCATGTCCATAAAGAATAACACTCCACAAGATGATGCCCATCAAATCTCTTGGAAGTACAACTTGCCTACAGCACAATCCGGGCTGTTGTTCTAAATGTGTGCCTACACTCCCCATGTGTCTTTCACTTCTGGACCATGAGCTCTCAATGTTAAACTTTAATATGTAGTATCAGTCCTATTTTTCCCCATTAGTCTACTCTACTGATTTGATCTCAACAACCTTGATCTCTGGAAAGGATTCTGCCTTCAGAAAATCAAGATAGCTGACTATTCTTACGAAGATTCCAAAGTCATTTGTAGATTAGTTCTCAGGAAATCGATTATAATTGTACTACTATGGTTGAAGATTCTATAATCTGCCTTCCAAAATGATAACAACTGTCATATTGTGAAGCTTTTCAGAAGGAGCACCAAATCTTTGAGTAATAGTATTTTATGGCAAAATACCATTCTGCTCAAAAAAATAAATGCATGAATCCAAGCACCACAATTCATCAGTATTGATCCGCTACAATTAACATTTATATTCATCATAACTTATTTCACTGTGACTTTCCGTATATAAAGATGGTAGGTATAATTATTCTAATTGATTCCTAGGCTATGGAATGTACTTCCTAATGAGATATGTTTGGCTTCCATTGTCCCTGGATTTAGGAACAGGATGAAAATGCAAGTCTTTCCCCAATATTTTAATTGTTAATTAATTAATGATTATATAGTAGTTTTAATTTTAATTTTGGTTTTAATTGTTTTTTCTGTAGTTTGTATTTTTTATTAGTCAGAAAACATAAATTTTTCAATAAACAGAAATGTAAGGTATACATTCATTATTAAAATAAATAAATAAAGATAATGCATTTGCAACCAATAAAAAGCGTGCAAGAAAAATAAGAATACAATTTTATTTAATAACATTTTTAAAGCACATAAAGGAAATATTTATATGAATACCAAATAAAACACACACACACAGTTATGAATGTGGATTGCAAAATCAAATCACTTGTACACATTCTTCAAGTATCTTTGCTCCCTTCTCTGAGAAGTGAGGATCATCTAGCTACTTAAACAAAGGATAATAGTGTGATTGTACAATTTCCTACAATCCAAAATGGAGCATCTCCCTTGCCAATGTTGTGCTAAAAACATGCCTGCTCAAAATTGTCTCTTTGCATACTTTGCTGTAGCAGCAGTTTCTATGATTGGCATGTGAAAATTACCTTTTCCTACTTGGTTAAGGTCTTGTATGCTCTCTGGGTAAAGAGAAAATCAGCAGGTTTTTAGATTTCAGTACAAGACAAGAAGTCATTATTTGAATTCTCTGCCGACTGGAGAAAGTCCCAAGAATTTTTGAGTAACCTACTGCTGTTTGATAATGATTTGAACTTACAGGCTCCAGCATTTTAAGTCCAGACTAAGGTTGTACATTGGGTACAAAATGAAAAGTAGATGTAACAAACTATTTTTCATTTAATCAAAATGTTTTAAGGGTTTTACTATATCACAGTATTCCTCTTAATTGAAGATAATACATAACTTTTGTAAAAACAAAACAAAACGCCAAAAAAAAATAGCCAAACCTAGAAAATCATTGGGCTGGAAACCTATTATAAAAACATGTATGAGGAAAAATAGAGAGTTGAAATATTAAGTTTAAATTTAAAATATTCATTTAAAAGCTAATATTACAACTACAGTATAGAAATTCTGCCGATTCCCTTTTCAAGTGGAGAAATGGATAGGATTGCAAGCTGAATTTTAATTAAGTGCTGTGGGCTGAAAATAAGTGATAGTTGTATTTTCTAGAGAAGTGGACATTAAACCCAAACAATTCTATGGATGCAAATTCCCAATAAGAAGTACAATTAGATAATACAATATCTGGGATTTAAAAAGAAGGATCGGTTCAAATAATCAAATAAAAATCTGTACACTATATCAGGGATCTCCAACCTTGGCAACTTTAAGACTTGTGGACTTCAACTCCCGGAATTCCTCAGCCAGTTTTGCTGGCCGAGGGATTCTGGGAGTTGAAGTCCACAAGTCTTAAAGCTGAGAAGGTTGGAGACCCCTACACTATATAATAACATTTAAAAGTTAGCACACAATTTTGTTCTCAGAGCTCACTTTTACCAGAGAAAGATCTTTAAAATCAATTGGGGAAGATAAGTGGGCAAATGGATAGCAACGTCAACTGATTTCTTTTCTTAAAAATTTCCCTTTTTAATTGTTTCAGCAGCCTCTTTTTTTCTGCTACAAATTCCAAAGTGGAGAACAAGATTTGAAGCCAGGATTTAAATCCATTTTTTTCTGTGAAATTTACATCAATCTACCTTGCTTGACATTTTCCTCAGCTATTGACATATTCCTTGCATAAATAAATATATTTCCATTTGTATGCTACAGAGAGCATAAACTAAAAAGAGAAGTAGACTTTTCAGAGCAAATGATAACTTTATTATACTTCTATACTTCTTGACAATGCATAGAAATATTTCCTTGTCCTTTTGTCTGTTTTTTTGCTTTGTGGTATTCCTTACTTCAAACTCCATTCAAGCAAAATTTGCTTTCCCCAATAGTTTTTATAATAGTTTTATTCATCTTTCTAATCTGGCATGCATCATACATGTTGGTGGGTGCCACTAAGGAATCGTGGCTCTTTAGGTATTTACACCTGCCTAAATATAAAAAAAATGTGTTCCCTTTTTCTAAACTATATGCCTAGACATTCACTGACTTTGAAAATATTATAAGGAGATATTTTATCTCCCCAGGCTTAAATAATACTATACGTAAAGGAGATATGTATGACCTATTCACCAGAGATGGAAACTGAAGTGCTTTATTCCAAATTTCTTTTCTTTCTTTCTTTTTTTTTTCGTATTTATTTCCTCTGTACCCCACCCCTTCTCATTTGTATTTGGATTTTTGGCCTGCCTGAAGCTTCTTTTACATAATGGCCTTTCTTTGTTGTACTGTGTTTTAGCAACAGTATAGTGAAACACTGCGGTTTTAAAATGAATGCTACTGTGTTACTCTTTCAATAGAGTGGAGGCCTCAATATCTTGTGAAGTATGTGAAGTCACAGGGGAAATGAAGGAACCACTGAAACAATGTATAGCTTGGCTTCAAGCTTATTTCACTGAGCCCCAGTTAATGCTGAAACTTCCAATGCCTCCTTTTCACCATCATCTCCTAGAACAAGGTATGATGTCTTGTAGTGTAATATTGGACACTTCTTATATGATGTGCACTTCATTCTGTTGTTGTTTTTTTATAAGGTCTGTACTTGGCTTTTGGGTAACACATTAGAGCTTAAAATCTGCAAAAAGTTATGATTTTATTTTATTGATATCAAAACAAATACAGTGGAAGTCTGTACTGGTCTGCTAATCCTGCTTGCTGAAACTTCTAAAATACAAGAGTATTTCTCGATCACAGCAACTTTAAAAACGTGTGGCTTTCAACTCCCGGTGTTCCCCAATCCACACAATGTAAAATGGCTGAGTTGGAGAAATACTGTGCTAAAAGAATATTTCAGTGGGATTCAGTTACATGACCCTGTCACCAGATCTTCATTTAATGACAATAGAGCTGAAGAAGCTTCTTGGATGAGAAGCGAAACGTCTTCAAAGAAAAACAAGAAAGTCCATTTGCCTCTTGAAAAAAAAGCACCTTTGGAACTTTAATGACAATAGTTTAATTATCATCTGGAAGAAACTACATGCAATAAAACAGAGATTCAAGTTCCATATTTCTAAAAGGTGCTATTTGTTTCTATTGTTAAACACAAGAGAAGTCGGGATTTTGCTTTTTCTGAAAGAGGGCATCAGGGAACTAGCAGCATGTTCCTTCAGCTCCTTGAAATTACTCGTTGGGGGGGGAGGGAAATTAAGAAAAAATATGTTAACCAGATTAATACTTATTGATTTCAGTGGCTTAAACTAAAAATAGGTTTAATTGAATTTTAGCTTAAACTCTGCACACATGTTTTGTTTCCTAATTTTGAACTCTGGAAAGAAGTTTGAGGGAAACACCATTTTATTTGTCTTGCATATTTACACACACAAAAAATTAATATACTAAATTATATAATTAATATTATTGGCTGAATTATTAGAATGTAGATCCCTCACATATTTATCAGAAATACTATGGGGATTTTCACTAGAGAAAGCCATAGTCCTCCAGCTTCATTTCTTACATTGCTTTTGTGCTGGTTGGCTGTCCCTTCATGCAGCTCTTAAACTTTCCAGTTTTGCAATGATGATTTCAATAACTAATGTGGGAATGGCTACGTGATTTGTTTTTGTTGCAGTTTTGTTCATCTCATTATGGGAAATGATTTTTACTCTTCAAAATGAGCGATGTTAGTATACTGTACTAGCTTTTGTTTTACATATGTGTTGGCGAATATCGTTGCATTTAGATCTTCTTTTTGCATTCTATTACTCCAAAATACATATTTAATTTGCACTTATATTCAGATGTGGATTTATTCTTCAGCTGCTTTGAATAATAAATGTTGATGTATGTTATGAACTGCATCCCTGTCTATTTTGACTTTGGAATTTTTCTGTAAAATTGACAAAGCTTTCCTTGGCTACAGCTATATCAAAATATAAATGAAGCAAAATTGATGAATCTATTGTCAATTTGTCATTGCTATTTTCTTGATAAAAACCTCTTTATAGTTACAGTCATAAACATATATGCGAAGGAGCAAATTGACTAAAATTAATAGGATTGCTTTACCTTTATTTACTAAATTGTTCCTATATGCAGTTGTTAAAAGCCAGGCTAGAAATACCTCAAATTACAGCCTCCTTGACATTTGATCCTCACTGAGCTTTTTATATATAAATATTTAAGAATAAAAAACAATGCAGAGCTGGGGATTATGGAAAGGGATCTTATGTATTACAGTGACATTTTAGCAGATAGTAGAACATTTCCAGGAGAAAAAAAATAGAACAGATTGTTCTCTGGCTAGGCAGAAATTTTAGTTATTTTTGCATGGAGATAGAGTGATGAAACTAAAAACGGCAAGTGTGGTACAGTGATTAAGATGTTGAAGTAGCACCAAAAAAATCCACACTGAAGTCCATTTTCTGTCACTGGGTGATTTGGGGCTATTCATTCTCTTAGCCTAACCTACTGAAAAATGTTGTAGTTTTGGAGAAGATAGGCGAAAAGAACAATAGGCACATGGCCTTGAGCCAGATATAAATCTAATAAATATACCCCTTTTAAGGTCAAAATAAATATCATGTAGCTCCTAATTCCAGACAGATGTCAATTTATTTTCCTATTGAAATTATCTGATTGTTCACTAGCAGACTCTTTTTGAATGAGTCCCCCACTCCTTTTCAATATAGAATAGAATAAAATAGAATTTTTTATTGGCCAAGTGTGATTGGACACACAAGGAATTGGTGTGTCCAATCACACTTCTCTCATATGTTCATCAAGGATTCTAAAGTACAACACTTAATGAGAGTCATAGGGTACAAATAAGCGATCAGGAAACAATATCAATATAATTCGTAAGGATATAAGCAACAAGTTACAGTCATACAGTCAGAAGTGGAAGGAGATGGGTGATGGGAACGATGAGAAGATTAATAGTAATAATAATAATAATTATTATTATTATTATTATTATTATTATTATTATTATTATTATTATTATTATTATTATTAAATTTTTATACCGCCCTTCTCCCGAAGGACTCAGTGCGGTGCACAGCCAGATAAAATCAACAATCCATAGATACGGTATAAATAAAAACAATGCTAAAAAACTTATTAAATTTGGCCCCTAAATTAAAATACATAAACCATAAAACCCTCTGGTGGCTCAGACTGGTAAGACAGTCTGTTATTAACAGCAGCTGCTTGCAATTACTGCAGGTTCAAGTCCCACCAGGCCCAAGGTTGACTCAGCCTTCCATCCTTTATAAGGTAGGTAAAATGAGGACCCAGATTGTTGGGGGCAATAAGTTGACTTTGTATATAATATACAAAAGGATGAAGACTATTGCTTGACATAGTGTAAGCCGCCCTGAGTCTTCGGAGAAGGGCGGGATATAAATGCAAATAAAAAAAAAAAACCATTTAAAATTACAAATACAAATACTAATTCTATGCCAGTCCTGCGCGGAAGAATGAATACGTCCATAGTAGTGGAGATTTTACTTTGTATTTATGTGTTTTTATTTGCCTGTGAACCGCCCTGAGTCCTTCGGGAGATAGGGCGGTATATAAATACGATTAATAAATAAATAAATAAATAAAATAAATAAATAAATTTAGTAATAGTTTGACAGTGTTGAGGAAATTATTTGTTTAGCAGGGTGATGGCGTTCAGGAAGAAACTGTTGTTGTGTCTAGTTGTTCTGGTGTGCAGTCCTCTGTACCGTTGTTTCGAAGTAGGAGTTGAAACAGTTTATGTCCAGGATGCGAGGGGTCTGTAAATATTTTCACAGCCCTCTTTTTGACAATATTATAACCATTATGGTTAGTAATCCTTAGAGTGGGATAGAATTCGTACTAATGTTTGAATTCATCTGATGGAATGCTTGACCAGCCTTTTTCAGTGGGAACCATTTTCCCACAGAACTATTTGAAACCTTGGATACTTTTCCCAGGTACCCCATTAAGTTGATCTTTTGGGCCTGGCTTTATACATTGATTTGGCATTTGATCACCATGATGGATGATCTGTTCTAAGAGAGAGACATGGGGGAGCACAACCCTGTTGAAACTCTTAGCCATTTCAGAAAATGGAATAGGCAATGTTAGGTGCAGAGCCCTTCATCACGTCTCAGTACCTTTCTGATTGTGCTGCTGAAATAACGTATTGTGATCAATTTAAGAAGTTAATATGCACAATCTGTAGCATGTCCTGGAATAACCTAGATTTGACCTTCCCTTCATCCCATTCCCCAAATAGAAAATCCTGAAGCTATCTTCATGTGTAACCTTGATTATTTTGTAATCTTGTACTTTGACACACACCCTGCCCCCCCAAAGATATCCATTTCCCAATTAACTAAAGATTATATATCCTTAGAATGGAGTAAAAATAAAGTTATATCTGCCTAAGATTAAATAGTTACTTTCACTAAAAATAAAAATCTAGGGAGTACTTATAATATGCAATAGAGAATGTTTGGATCACTGAGCCCCTTATTTTTTTTCGACCTGCTATTTCAGTTTTCAGGTAAACTTCTTGTATTAAATGTATTTTTATTTGAAAGAGATTAATTTCAAAGAAAGGACAGATTGTAATACTTAGTGACCTTTCAGAGGTCAAGTGGAGTTCCAAGGGGTATTTTTTTCTTTCCATTTCTCTCTGATGTTAGAATTGAAACTGAAAGCAGGCATACATATTTTATAGTTGGGAAAAGGACTGTTAAGTAAGAGTGCTAATCGTTATTTTTTATGGTAATGGTAAATAGTTGCAAAATATAGGCCATGGTGTGGCTCAGGCTGTAAGAAGCCTGTTATTAAAACACAGCTGCCTGCAATTACTGCAGGTTCTATTCCCACCAGGTCCAAGGTTGACTCAGCCTTCCATCCTTTATAAGGTAGGTAAAATGAGGACCCAGATTGTTGGGGGGGCAATAAGTTGACTTTGTAAAATATACATATAGAATGAGACTATTGCCTTACACACTGTAAGCCGCCCTGAATCTTCGGAGAAGGGCGGGATATAAATGTAAATTAAAAAAAATATATATGGCATTTTTAAAAAAGTTATACAGTTCCGTATTATTTATCACCCACACATATACGGCCCAGCAGTCACAGATCTAGCACAGTTTTTTAACATTATTATTATTATTATTATTATTATTATTATTATTATTATTATTATTATTATTATTATTATTATTATTATTAACGTATTAGATAATATATATAAGTATAAACATGAACTGAATACATAAAATAGATACAAATAGAGGAAACATTAGGACAGGAACAGTAGGCACACTGATGCTCCTATGCACACCCCTTACAGACCTCTTAGGATATTTTTATCAAAAAAATATAAAGACAAATATCAGCCATGTCAAAATTACAATACAATCTGTGCAGAATCTGGTCAGGCCTCTACAGTTCTGGGTTCTGATCAGCTAAGAGATAATTACTGTGAGGTATTTCATGTTCAATCAATGTGATTCGTCTAGCATTCTCAGGATACGGGAAATCATATACAATATTCAGTGCAAGATCACAGAAACCTTCTTGGGAGATATTAATGAATTTAAGAACACTAATGATTGAAGTGCGGCATGTCAACAGTAAATGTTTTTTAAATGTGATTTATAAAGCTATAAAGCCAAGGCCAACATATCTTTAACCCTCACAGGAACAAAGAGGACAGATAGTGTTGATTCAGTATCCTTCATCAATTAATGAAAAGTTGGATTCTGTAAAATCCCATTGGGATGATCATTGGAGGTGTCAGGTCACAATAACTTAGAGCACAGTATAATTTTTCCCATGAAATCTGAAAATTGTCTTGGAGTAAAAATTAATTTGTGCCATTAGTTAGTATAACCAAACAAAAGCGTTAACTTTGACATCAACTTGATTCTATTTACCCATTGGCCACATTGGAATGTTAGAAAAAATATCCCTTAAGCATTCAGTCTAAAGATTTTCTTGTGGTCTAAAATCTTGATAGGCACAATTATATAACAGGCCTCATGGCCTTTGAAGTAAGTTGTTTGCAACATGTGGATTCTATTCTAAACTCAAAAGTTTTGTACGTAATTGTCAGGGCCAAGCTGGACATACTGACTTTTTCAGAAAATGAGCAAGCTGATGGCAATTTGAAGCCAAGGAACCAAGTATCAGTATTAATCAAGAAATAACAGATTCAGGCCCTGTAATTCATGTTCCTGATGTGAAGGATTCTAGCCTACAAAGCATTCTGGAGGACAGGACATAATTTGGAAAAACTAAGGCAAAAGAATAGCTGCTTCCAGAAGGCAACTTGATTGTGAAGTCTGACTCATTAAAATATCTGTTAAGTTTTATGTAAATCTGAGTGGGAATAAAGAAACTTTGGATACTAAAGGCCACCTGAGATCTTCGGAAGAAGCAATTTGTGTCATAGCCAATCCTGAAATCACGTGTTATATGTATCTGAACTCCTTAAGTATGGATGATTTTGTTAACTGCAGCCAACTCTCCCTTGGGACTTTTCCTTTGTATTTGAAGAGTTGAGCCTAGGTTGTGACTCTCAGTCTGTTTTCAGACAGCAATACTTCTTGACCCCTTAACAAGCATGAAAGACAATCTCCAAGTATCTAAGGTCATAATTTGCTCAATAAAGTTTTCATTAATTTTCATTACTCTGCATTTCTAAATGATCTCTTTGCAAAGATAGTAAGAATAGGAAACAGTGATTCTTTATATTCTCTTAGTCCAACAAGAGAGATGTTGTCCATAGTTCTTTGGACAATAATTACTGTTAAAACAGAAAAACAGCAGCACTAGAGGACAACCCTGCTCAATAGAAACTGGAGCAGCAACTATTGGTTGCTGTCATACTTAACATACATGTTAGGTATTTTCATACATTGAAATATATTTTGCACAATAACAAAAAAGACAGAAATATCAGAACTATCTCATTCTGAATTCTAAAAATAAATAATAGGTGAAGTAGATTTTTTTCTGAATAAAAAGACTGATTGACTGACAGTGGATAAAAAGAATACCATAATGAAAAAAAAGGATTCTTTTGCAAAACAGAAGATATTTTATTAGAGAAGAAAATGCAAATTTTAACTGAGAAAAAGATGAGTGAATAAGCTGAATTCAGCAATGAGAGGACTGATTCTAGTATCTGGATTGTCAACCAGGATTGTATCCAGAGGCCATCTTCCTTAGTAAAATTAGATTACTACAAACCAGCTAGTTTGTTAAAGAAATGAAAAGAAAATTGGGCACCAAAAATACTTTTTTTTTCTTCCTGTGGCTAATAGCAGCCCTCAAGCAAGTTGGTTACTCCAGTAGAGAGCAGTCACCTTAGAATTAGACCTTTCGGAAGTCTACATTTTTCTTTGCCGAGTTGTTCAGCAGATCACAGTGCAAATGGTGCCCAGACCTCTAATTTAGAGAAAAGGCTTCCTAGCTGTGCTTTAATTTAAGTTCCTGAGGTTACGTTATCCACCAGACATGTTGTCTACATTGACAAGACCTGTTAACAGATCTTTTTCATTGCATTTCTTTCTTATCTTTATGTCTATCCCAGAAGCAATTATTTAGTATGAAATTCAAAGGTGAATAATTCTTCTCATGCTGCTGGCAAAGTATGTATAGGCAGAACCAGAAAGCACGTTTAGGGCTTGAGGGTCCTGTTCTCTGCTGACTTTTTTTAAAGCCTTCCTCCAAATTTCAGAGCCAACCTTTGAATTTGAAGGCTTGTGTGGAGACATAACCTACCTTCTGAATAATGGGATTTCAGAGATGTGAATGGCAAGAGTGCGTTTTTTTTGTTTTGTTTTTTGGCAAGTGCTTTCTTTCACATTCATCCCCAGTGGAACAATGACGAACTTTGCCTGTTCAGATGTCATTAAAGAAGAAATCTCAGCAGTCCCATGAGTCATCTGGAGAGCTGCAATGCAGTTCCATGCCTCTGTATGACTCAGGAGCAGCCAGTCATGATTTTTCATCCAGCAAGATTGTTAAGGTCATGTGTGTATTCATGAAGTTCCTTTAATTCTTTTTAATTTTATTGCCTTCTTCAGGGTAGTTTTATTAATAGATAGATAGATAGATAGATAGATTGATTGATTGATTGATTTTCCCCACTTTGAGAAAATCACCATCACACTCAGAAGCAACAGCAGGAGTATTATAAGTCACTTAAGATCATGAGTCCTAGGAAAGGAGATACAGCTGCAGTGAATAAAGTAAATTTACCAATGTAGTATGGCTGTATTAATGTTATCCTTCTCATCTTTCCTATTACCTTTGCCTATCTTATGATTTATCCCTTTGTTGTTTATATCGTATGATGCAAAGACTGAGAGCTTATGCACCAGAGACAAACACCTTCTGTGTCCAATCACACTTGCCCAAAAAAGAATATTCTATTGAATATTCCGTTCCATTCCATTCTATTGACAAGTAAGCCCTTCTTAAGGAGGCTTTTCCTACAGGCCTTTACAGGGAAACAAGTAAAATAAAAAAATCCCATTCCTTCCCGGTCCCACCAAAATAAAAATAAAAATTAAGAAGTCACATTACTTTTTGATAAGTAAATATTTATCTTTAAAAAGTTGTTAAAATGACATTGTCTGTTCCAATAGGTGCAGCTTATTGATGGATGTTGTTCTTCTAAGTGCTTAGTCTAACTTTGTCTTCTCATGATTCTCTCCACGTTTTAGATATACAATATAGTCTGATATAGGTATCATATCCAAGCTAAATAGAAGAATTGGTTAAGGTGGCTAAAGGCAATTCAAAATAACAGCCGAGCTCAATGTGATTGAACAGAGTAAAAAACGACAAGCTGTCTCTTTACCTGCGGCATCATTTCTATTGAAATTTGGCTATCAGTAAGCTAGTGGTAGGATTTTTCTTCAACCCAATCCCTTTTTAGCTCTGCAGTTATCTGTTGAGCCATTTATTTGAGAATAGTCTTTAATGAAATCCTGGCATATGAATAATAAGATGAATACTTCCCCTAGGATTTTTTTGCCAGTGAACCCTGAAAAATAGTCAGAATGCATTTCCAGCTAAAATCACTTGATATACAGCAAAGTAGTGACATGGAAACAGGGAGATTGTGGGATCAGGGAAGAAAATAAAATTGCAGTGTCCCAACTAAAGAGACTGCTGGAATCTGTTTAAAATGTTTTTTTTTTTTTAAATCTAAGCTTTAATATGTGGGTGGGAAAAAACTTAATACAATCTTTGATCTTAGTAGTATCTTCCATCTTACAGTGACTATGATGGAGAAGTCTACAGAACCGGCTAGTTTGCTGCAAAATACAGAACAATATTTCCCCTGTGGTTTTGTTTTGTGTTGTTTCATTCTGTTTAGAAGAACATTTGCCCACAAAAATAGAAGGGCAGAGATCAAATGTTCCCTAGATTTTTGCTTTATTTTTACTGCCGAAACAATGTGACATGTAAATGTTCGAAGAGTAGTAGAGCTATAGTTTTTAGAGTGTTTTCGTTTCTAAACATAACATTACAATTCAATGGAAAATATCACTATTAACAGAGCAACAGTAAATACACTTCTGATATTTGAACACAAACTAAGTAAACTATTTAGATTATTAGAGATGTAGGTCACATATTTTCTCTTTATTTAAACTTTAGCTTAAAAATGTTGAACTTCATGAGATACTAGTACTGAATGAAGCTTGAAGGCTTTAAACCTTCAGATGCCATTTTATTGATTTTGACTTGCTATCAACTCTTGCACTCAAATTAAGTGGGAAAGAAATAGCTGATAGGGAAAAATGTAATTCTTCAGAGCTTAGAGTCCAGTGAACTACTTTTCAGGGGCTGTAGAAATCTAGGTTTATTGCTTTCCAAAGCTACCTGTGGAAAAAGTGAGTGGTGGGGCGGGGGGGCGAGAGAGAACTGATCAAAAGAGCAGGAAGAAATAGAAGACACCCATGAATTTAAAGACATGGTCTAGACTGTCAGATGTCTTGAATCAATACATAGAGGTCACTGCATGGCAAGCATGAACAGTTTACATAGCAGGAAGTTGATAACTACTGTTCATCTCAGTGATTTGTAACATGAAGAGAAAAAGAGACCCTTGAAATTGAAAGAAACAGGAGGAAATCAGAAGCAAAAGCTGACCCATGATTTAATTGCAGTGTCTTCTGTAAGCAGTTTTTTGACATTGAGCATGAAAAAAAATGAAATACAAATATATCTTGAAAGATTGATTTCTGGACCATAGTAGGTTTAGTGTTCTCAGTCAGGGACACAAAGCTGATTAGAATTGAGGAGCATCCAAACTGAATAAAATAAAATAATCAAATCAAATAAGTATAATCAGTGCTACAGGAAAGTTGAAGTTTTTCCTTTTTTTATAGCCTGTTCATTTTGCCATTTTATCCAGCTGAAAATGGAAGAACAAAAATCTATATTACACTATAATATAAAAAATCTATATTCATTTCTAAAATCAAAAGGCAAATATGGAGAGAAGGGTTGAAATGCAGTCTGTATTTGACTTTACTGTCTCTGAATGTGTTAGTATATTCACCTTTTCTCCAGATGTGGTACTTTGTGTTGGTTACCGTCTAACTTTATTGGAAGGTAAACAAACTGTAGTTTTATAATTCTTATTATTTTAAACAGTGTATTTCATTTATAAAATGAGTAGATTTATTTATATTCATCTAAGCTAGTCAGGTTCTTCTATTCCAATCAATCCCTCTTGTGCCATATAGAATATGCCATATGCCTAAAACAATCCCAAATTTTTCTTTATTAAACCAATTTGGGCTTCTCTTGCACAAAATAGTATAATATATCCTTTTTTACAAAGACAAGTTCCACTGCATGCTAATTTTGCCATGTCTATCACTGAATACCCTCACACAAATTATTGAAATAAATTCCTTTTGTTAAATTGTTACTAAAGTGTTATATATTATATATATAATAAACTCCACTAAACTCCACTAAAATAAACTCCACTAAAATTTAGGAAGTTTCAACTTATTCTAAAATCTGCAACTGCATGGTATGGAGAAAAGCTATTTACAAGTAGTTTTCAACCCACAACCACAATTGGGACTGGATCTTCCATTGCTAAGCAATGCATCCGTTAAGGGAATCACACCCAATTCTATGACTTTTATTACCATGTTTCCCCAAAACTAAAACATGTCCAAATAATAGGCTCAACTGGGCTTTCGAGCACATGTGCTAAAATAACACACACACACACCCCGAAAATAAGCTCCCCTCAAAATACTTAGACACATGGGCAGAGGGGAAAGGGAGAGGGAGAGGGAACATCAGAGCTGCTACCACCCGAGATCAGCAGGCCAGATTCAGTGAGCTGGATGCACCGCTGCCACTCGGGAGAAGAAGAGAGAGAGGAAGCGCTATGAGAATGCCCATTTCTCACGTTGTTCTCTTCCCGGGTGGTCACAGTACATTCAGCTCCCTGAATCTGGCTTGCCGATCTCAGCAGGCAAGGGGGAGTGGCAGGTGGGGAGGGGTGGGGTGGCAAAGAAGCAAGAATTCTGCTGCTCACCCAAACCCCAGATCTCCTGTTTGCCCTTCAGGCTCTTCAGGAGGAAAGCAATCAAGCCAGTCCATGGCTTTTTCAATCCAAGCCAGCACTTCTTCTCCTGCTCCCCACCTGAGTGGTATGTAACTTGAGAACTTGGATTTTCTCTTTTAAACTCATCCCGGCCATCCTTTTGTTCTCCACTTCGGCTCCAGAAGCTGCAACCAACCCTCATCCCACCCCATCCCTGGCTGGGGAGGGCCTCAGGAGAACTTCAGCAAGCCTGGCCAGGTGACCCTCGGGGTGGAGGCCCCCACCCCGGCTCCCTTGGCTGTGCAAGCCCAACCCAGCCCAGTCCAGCCAGCCCCTTTGGTTGGCAGCAAGTGGGGTGGGGGGAGAGAAGATCCAGGCTGCCCCACCACACTTCTACTGCCCCCTCGCCCTCCTTTCACACAAAGCCAATTGCACAGAGATTGCTTGTGTATAGGCTTGCCAGAAATTCCACCTCCTCCCGCTTCATGCTCCAGAGCCTTTCTCGTCCAGGATGCTGTGGAGCCCAGCAGAGCTGGCCGGAGAGGCACCGGCCAATTTCAGCTGTGGCTGAGCCTGAGAAGACATGTGTTGTTGGCCTTTTTGCCCCGTGCCAGGTGAGCCCCGCTCACTTCCCTTTTGACCTCTGCACTGGGCAACGCCTTGGCTCGGGAGTTGGACTCGGGACCCTCCTCCAGGGAATCCTTCCACCCAACCGAGCCCTGCCAACTTTACGGGAGTGGGGTGGGTGGAAGAAAAGGAAAGTTTCCAGGCATTGGGCAGCGGCCACGATTGCTAGAGACAGCAGCCTGAGCGGCACCAGCAGAGGAGCTGGTCGGCACTCTGGCACCAATCCCCATGCCGGGGACCAAGGTTTTGAGGTCCTGCACCTCAAAAATAATAAGACCCCCGATAATAAGGCCAAGGCCATATTTCAGGAATCAAAAGAAAATAAGACCTAGTACCACATTTATTAAGCAAATCTGGATTTCCCCATTGGCTTTGCTTCTTGGCATATGAAAAATTGTAAATTGTGATAATGTAACAGAACATCACGGGAATTGGGGGGGAATTGAGGATGGTCCTGGACAATCCTAGCTTGACTATTGTAGGACTATATCCTCTCCCCCCCCCCCCTTTGTGCCCATAGACCACCCCTCGGGACTGGAGAGGAGGGGTTGGAGCTCTGACTTAATCATGGCGGTTTGTTCATCTACCGCCCAAGACCTATATCCCGTCTGTCTTCTACTCGGAACTCCTGGTGCGTCAACTTCCATCTTGACAGGTCCAGGATGGGTCCGTTTGCCGGACTTTTATCATGCGGACATTTACAGCGGCTGACCTTCTTGCCCTGCGAGATTCCCCTCTCTCGCGGGTCTGGCCCTCCACATTATCGAGGGTCCATCTTGAGGACGGGTTTTGGAACCCCGAGATGGCATGCCAAAATAGGAGACTCAGGGATTTTAATTAATTATTTTAATAGGGTTTTAAAGGGAATTTTAATGGGAATTTTAAGGAGGTAGGAACTGACGGGTCTGGGTTGGAGGGAGGTAGTGTTGGGTGGGGTGGAGGTTAGGGTGGGTGAGGGGGGTAGCCCGTCGGGAGGGAAACCAGTTCCAGCGCATGCTCGTGGCGACTATCAAATGGGTTCGGAGGTTATGGGGGGGGAGTGTGTTCCTTTGTGTGAGGGTGAGTCTATTTGCACGGTAAGTGGGAGGGGCAGATATGGCGGAAGGGGGGGATCGTATCAACATAGGGGGTCACGCGTTCGATGTTTACAGGCGATCGCGTGCCCCGATCCCCCTGACTTTTCCCGTTCCCCGGATGGTCAAGACCCTCAGAGCCTGGGCCTGCGTCTGATGTTATGCAACGCACGGTCCGTGGCCAATAAGGCCCCCCTAATACATGATCTGATTCAGGGGGGTGCCGCGGATATTATAGGCGTTACGGAGACCTGGTTGGGCACTGAAGGGGGTGTGCCCCTGGTCGAGATGTGCCCACGGGGTTCCCGTGCATCCCATCAGCCGAGGGCCCAGGGTAGGGGTGGAGGGGTGGCGGTTGCTATTAAAGAGAGTCTAGAGCCGAGGGAGACCACTGTACCTCAGATCGCCGGGTGTGAATCCCTCTTTGTGAGGTGGGGTCATAGATGTCAGATGGGCTTGCTGGTCGCGTACCTGGCTCCTTGCTGCGTGACAGCTGCCCTGCCCGAGCTCCTGGAGGTGCTTGCCGGGGTGGCAGTGGAGACCCCCAGACTGTTAGTCATGGGGGACTTTAACTTGCCATCTGCCGGCTCGTCATCGACGGTAGCTCGGGAGTTCTTGGCCTCCATGACGGCCTTGGACCTGACTCAAGTAGTGGATGGCCCCACTCACATCGAGGGAGGCACACTGGACCTGATTTTTGTCTCTGGTCAGTGGTCGAGAGATCTGGACTTAAAGGAAATAGTCATTGAACCTTTGTCATGGTCAGATCACTCTCTCCTTCGCCTGGACTTTCTGACCGCTACCCAACACCGCAGGGAGACGGAACCATTACGATGGTACCGTCCCAGGCGCCTGATGGACCCAGAGAGGTTTCGGACGGAGCTTGGGCCACTTCCTGAGGGTCTGGCTCACGGCACGGCAGAGGAACTAGCTGCAGCCTGGGAACGGGCTGCGGCTGGGGCTTTAGACCGTGTCGTGCCTTTGCGGCCTCTGACCCGGCGCAGATCCCAACCGGCTCCTTGGTTCTCCGAGGAGCTGAGGGGGATGAAACGCCGGAGAAGACGCCTAGAGAGTTCCTGGAGGTCCAGCCGTTCAGAGGCTGATCGGGCACTAGTTAGATCCTATCCTAGGCCCTCCCTAGTGGCACTGAGGGAAGCGAGGCGTTCCTCCCCCCCCTCCCTCATTGCGCCGGCAGATACCCGCCCAGCTGCCCTGTTTCGGGTGACCCGCTCCCTCCTTCACCAGGGGGAGCGGGATGACCCGTTGCGGGGACGTGCTGAGGAGTTTAACGGTTATCTATACGATAAAATCGTTCAGCTTAGGGACGGTCTGGACCAAAATTGTGGCGATTCAGACGGGGTATCTGAGGCGGTCTTGGTGATGTTGTTTGGGATGAGTTTGACCCTGTGACTCCGAGGACATGGACAGGTTGCTGGGTAGATTGAATGCCACCACGTGTTTACTGGACCCGTGCCCTCCTGGCTGGTGCTGGCCACTCAGGAGGTGACACGAGGCTGGCTCCAGGGGCTTACGAGTGCTTCCTTGTTGGAGGGAGTCTTTCCGGCCGCCTTGAAAGTGGCGGTGGTGAGGCCCCTCCTCAAGAAGCCTTCCCTGGACCCGGCTGTTTTGGGTAACTATCGTCCGGTCTCCAACCCGCCCGCGGCGAAGGTTGTAGAGAGTATGGTGGCATATCAGTTTCCCCTGCACCTGGAGGAAACTGTCTATCTGGACCTGCTCCAGTCCGGCTTCCGACCCGGTTACAGCCCTGAGACGGCTTTGGTCGCGTTGGTGGATGATCTCTGGAGGGCCAGGGATAGGGGTTATTCCTCTGCCCTGGTCCTATTAGACCTCTCAGCGGCTTTCGATACCATCGACCATGGTATCCTGCTGCGCGGTTGGAGGATTGGGAGTGGGAGGCACCGTTTATCGGTGGTTCTCCTCCTATCTCTCCGACCGTCGCAGACGGTGTTGACGGGGGCAGAGGTCACCCCGCGCCTCACTTGTGGGTGCCGCAGGGTCGATTCTCTCGCCTTCTGTTCAACATCTATATGAAGCCGCTGGGTGAGATCATCAGTGGCTTCGTGTGAGGTACCAGCTGTACGCTGATGACACCCAGCTGTACTTTTCCACACCGGCCACCCCAATGAAGCTATCAAGTGCTGTCCCGGTGTTTAGAAGCCGACGGGTCTGGATGGGGAGAAACAGGCTCAAGCTCAATCCTCCAAGACGGAGTGGCTGTGGATGCCGGCATCCCGCACAGTCAGCTGAGTCCGCGGCTGACTGTCGGGAGCGAGTCATTGGCCCCGATGGAGAGGGTGCGCAATTTGGGCGTTCTCCTGGATGCACGGCTGTCTTTTGAAGATCATTTGACGGCCGTCTCCAGGAGAGCTTTCCACCAGGTTCGCCTGGTGCGCCAGTTGCGCCCCTTTCTAGACCGGGATGCCTTGTGCACAGTCACGCCCTTGTGACGTCTCGTCTGGACTACTGCAATGCTCTCTACATGGGGCTCCCCTTGAAGGGCATCCGGAGGCTGCAGTTGGTCCAGAATGCAGCTGCGCGGGTGATAGAGGGAGCCCCTCGTGGCTCCCGAGTGACACCTATCCTGCGCAGGCTGCACTGGCTACCTGTGGCCTTCCGGGTGCGCTTCAAGGTATTGGTGAACGTCTTTAAAGCGCTCCATGGCATAGGGCCGGGTTACTTACGGGACCGCCTGCTGCTACCGAATACCTCTCACCGACCCGTGCGCTCTCACAGAGAGGGACTCCTCAGGGTGCCGTCGGCGCGGCAGTGTCGTCTGGCGACACCCAGGGGAAGGGCCTTCTCTGTGGGGGCTCCCGCCCTCTGGAACGAACTCCCCCCAGGACTTCGTCAACTTCCGGACCTCCGAACCTTTCGCCGCGAGCTCAAAACTCACTTATTTATTTGCGCTGGACTGGGTTAGCTTTTTATGGGTTTTTAATTGGGTTTTATCGATGGGTTTTTAATGGGTTTTTAATGGGTTTTATTATTTGCTAAATTTTAATTGCGGCCAAATTGAATAAGTTTTTTAGTGGTATTTTAATAGTATTTATTTTGTAATAGGAATGTTTATTTTATCTGGCTGTAAACCGCCCTGAGTCCTTCGGGAGAAGGGCGGTATAAAAATTTAAATAATAAATAAAATAAATAATAAATAAAAGAACAGAATAACTAAGTTGGACCCTCTGCTGAAACAGAAAACACTGTACCATGTCAGACAAATGGCTGTACAATCTCTTTAAAAGCTTCCAGTGATGGATCACCCACACTTTCTGAAGAAGGCTTGGGTTTGAATGGCACAAGCATACCTGCAGTACTCAAGTACTGAGTTACTTAGAATCAACCTCAATAGTAATAGTTCCAGCAGCCTTCTTGTAGAGATGATTTCCTTGTCTGGTCTACCTAGCGGAGCCAACACTTCCTAACATATTTTTCCCTTGCAATTAGCCTCCTTCCTGGGCCAAGGAATATTAGTTGAGACTCCAGGCTTCTAGGAGCAACATACACACACTCCACATGCGTTGTTCTTACATGTGCTAACCATCAAGAGCCTGCCTCTGCTATTATAGCGCCCCAATTCTCCCCTAGTTTGTGTGAATATATAACAGCTCCACCGAGTGCCAGGATTGGCAGATTTCCTTCCCAGGTAAGACTTTTCCCCTCCTCAGTCTAAAGTGTCCCAAAGGTGCTTTTTCAGGAGGCAATTGGACTTTCTTGTTTTTTTCTTTGAAGACGTTTCACTTCTCATCTCAGAAGCTTCTTCAGCTCTGACAGGATAGTAGGCAATGGAAGGATTCTGTCAGAGCTGAAGAAGCTTCTGAGATGAGAAGTGAAACATCTTCAAAGAAAAAACAAGAAAATCCAGTTGCCTCCTGAAAAAGCACCTATGGGACAACCATGAACTGGAAGACTGAGAATCTCCACAGACTTTCAATCTAAAGTGCTTTCCAGATAGAAAAGAAAAAACACAGCACACTCTCACCCTATCTATATTCCATGTATTATTCACACCCTAGTTTCAAAAATGAAACAAAACACAAGCCACTGAACACCTCCATCCATCACTGCCCTCCCTCCCTTTGCCCAAGGCTCACATCATGTAACACATAGTGCTGCAACTGTCATAAATACATGCCTATTGTCTAGTGGTCAGATGGTGATCACATGACATGAGGATACTGATGGTTGCAAGTGCAAGGTCCAGTCATATGTAATTTTTTCAGCACTGTCATAACTTCAAAAGATTCTTCAACCAATAGTCATAAGTCAAGGACTGCCTATCATCAAATTTCTAAGTTTGTTTAGTGGCATACGCTTACAAGATTATCCAATGTATATCACACTGATATAGTATTATTTGAGAAATATTTTGAGGAAGCCTTTCATTAGAGTCAGGAAGACTAGAAACTTCCTAATAAAAGAAAAATTAATACAAATAAGCAACTTCGTGTAAAATGTGAACTGGTGCACAAGGGGATAAAAGAGCTATTTGCCCTGAATGAATCTGCCAAGTTGGGGGTTCAAATTTTAAGAAAAGTCACTTGGTATTTCCCTCATAATGAAATGACTGTTTCAAGTAACCAATTTTTAGATGCTTCATTGTTGATGATGAAATTCCTGTCTGTAGCATTAGCCTATTAAAACCGACTGGTGCTTCTCACACAGTATTGCTTGACTTGGTTTCATATCAGTTTTATGAATGTATATGCTTGTATATGTTTTCACTACTGTAAATGTTTTAATGTATGCTGGCTTCGATTCAGACTGTAAAGCAATAAACAAACGCTCTTGTTGATAGAGTTGTTGATTGCAAATTTTTTTAAAAAAACTTTCAAAAATTAAACTACTGGCTTTTAACTCTAACTTGATTTCTATGAGAATAATCAAAAACTTGCAAAAGTAAGGTTTACCCAGTGCTATAACAAGAAAACAAATAGAAAGAATGTATTTACTGCGCTAAAATAGCATCTATATTCTGTAGAAAACTATAAAAAATTAATGCACTAAATCTGACATCAATACCCAGGGTTCTTTATCTACTACACCATCATCGTATCGAAAGATCAAAGGCCGTTTACAGTTTCTGAGTAACCTATCAGCAAGAAAGTGTTATAGATAATACAGACCCCGAACAGAAAAACATTCTGAACAGAAAGTATCATTCAGCAAGTGACAATCTCTTTATAATTTACATAAATGATCTTTGTAATCATATCTCAAGTAACTGTTCTCTTTGCTGATGATGTCAAACTTTTCAACACCACTGACAATACATCCACAATTCAAAAGGACCTTGATCATCTAACTGCTTGGTCTAAAATTTGGCAACTACAAATCTCAACCAGTAAATGCTCAGTCTTGCATATTGGAAGAAAGAACCCAATCACATGCTTGATAGACATTGCCTCGCAGATGACCCCCACCCTGTCAAAGACCTTGGAGTTTTTACATCTAACGATTTAAGTGCCAAAGCCCACTGCAACTATATAGCAAAGAAGGCTCTAAGAGTTGTTAACTTAATTCTACGTAGCTTCTTTTCAAAAAACACCATGCTACTGACCAGAACATATAAAACATTTGCTAGGCCAATTCTTGATTACTGCTCTCCTGTCTGGAACCCATACCATATATCTGATATCAACACAGTTGAGCGTGTCCAAAGGTATTTTACGAGAAGAGTTCTCCACTCCTCCGAAACCAATAAAATACCTTATTCCACCAGACTTGATATCCTGGGTCTAGAAAACTTGGAACTTTGTCGCCTTCGACAGGACCTGGGTTTAGCTCATAAAATCATCCGTTGTAATGTCCTTCCTGTCAATGACTTCTTTAGTTTCAATAACAATATCACAAGAGCTACCAACAGATTTAAACTCAATGTCAACCGCTCCAGTTTAGATTGCAGAAAACACGATTTCTGTAACAGAATTGTATATGCTTGGAATGATTTACCTGACTCTGTGGTTTCTTTTCATAACACCAAAAGCTTTACTCAAAATCTATCCACCTCACCACTTTCCTAAGAGGACTCTAAGGGGCGTGCATAAGAGCACAAACATGCCTACCGTTCCTGTCCTATTGTTTCTTCCCCTATGTATATATATGTTTATAGTACCTTGTTTCTCCTCATATATATGTTTATATATTATATAATCCTTTATGCAATGCTTGTATATATTGTTACGACAAATAAAATAAATAAATAAATTAAATAAATCAGGGTTTTCTTACATGGCAAAATAAAGGCATCCTAAGATATCTACATTTTACTGGATACCCATAGTGATATAGTACCCATAGGAACCTGGTTACAAGAATTCTGTGATCAAAAGTAAGAAACTAGGGAATCTGTTTTAAGATTTGCCTTGGGGGGGAATCTAAAATTTAATGCCACAAATAATTTCAGTTACAAAAAAATCATTTAAAGAGCAGCTAAAGTTTTAACTACCTCCTAATAGGATATCAAATTTATATTTTTTGTATGTTTTAATTGTACACTGCCCAGAATCACTCTGTAAAATGGACACTTTCTCCTGTGCGCTGCTTGGAAAGTCCAAGTATGAGTTAAATTTGTCTGATTGGCCAGAGACTGCAAAATCTTTGGCCACGCCTCTTTCTTCCAGCCAAGCCTCAGTTTTTTCAACTCAGTCGGCTAGTGAGACATATTGTGAGTTGATCCTACAATTAATTGGATATAATTCAGAAATTAGAAGTTTTAAAAATTTTCAAATTGCTGTGTGTGACTGGAGCGTTGAGAGTGCGGCTTGCCTTTAAATTTAACTACTTCCTAATAGGATATCAAATTTATATTTTTAGTTGTATGCCGCCCAGAATCACTCTGTGAGATGACAGTTTTTAAATTTCTTACCTAAATAAATAATAAATAAACAAATTTAGTATCTAAAATTAAAGAATAAGGCAATGTAAATAATTTGTCATCCAATCGTCCCCTTATAAAAATTGTAAACATCATCATAAACAACAGATGAGAAAATGAAACAATATAATTTTCTATATAATATAGGCTTAATGATAAATTTAATGATGAAACTAATTTTATCTTACTACCAAAGTATATTATCTTTTCCTTTTTTTTCCTACTTACTTTTCTTCTCTCTTTTGTCATATTTAGTTTATATTAGTCATATAATAGAAAGGGGTTTTTCTTCTTTGAATAACCATTACTTATCTTTTTCCCCCCTTTAGGTTTTATAGGATTTTTTGGTAGTTCACTGTTTTAAAAAATCCTTATAAACAGCATGCAGCAACATTGTCTGTAATTATACATATCCTTTTTATATAGTGTTTGTCTCATATATAGTGTTTATATAGTGTATTTCAAAAGAAAATGTTGTTAATTGATCACATATTCTACAGGTTGTCTATTTGATCAATATGCCCCAATTATAAAATAAGGATTAACTGGAAATTTCTTCACAATAATGACACCATGTGTTTCCTTGATGTCTCCTGCTTCTAGGATTGTACTTAATCCGTCTTTCTCATGCCCAAGTTTAAGAATTGAGGATTATATCCAAAGCAATTGTTGATCCAGATTTTCAAGACTTGGAAAATGGAATGGCGCTGTTTCTCCTATGTTTATACTTTTTGTGATCATTTGCCTCATCCTGAAATTTGTTCCTGCTTTGTTTACAAATGGTATTCTGTGGTCAAGAGAAGATCTCACTAATTGTATGTGAGATACAGTGTTAATTAAAGTTTGCTAGATCATGATATACACCTTAGGTATACTCCTTAGACAACAGATCTCTGCCTCTACAGCTATTTTCAATGACAGATATATCTTGGTAGCTGGCAAGCAAAACTCAGTCAAAGATTTAAGTACTGTTTTTGCTTGTTTGTTTTTGGTCCTATGGGGTAAATAAGTGGCAGGGGTTATTTCTTGATAGTTAAAAAGACAGCTGTACTAGAATATTTAGTTTTCTAGTCATCCAGTCCTTCCTGGTTTGCCTTATAATAAGTGAGATTTTATGACTGACCATGTCTAGTATAGAAGCCATTTATTGAATGGGCAATAGTAGCCATTGTTTACATTTATAACTTTTTATGAAAATGTCAAATGTGCCCATTAGGTCCAAAGAGCCCTACCACTACACTGCGGAATGTGCTTCTGCTGTGAAATTGCTTTCTGAGTAGTGATTGCTGTAGGCTAAACTGATGTTTTGCATTTAGGAAGTTACATAAAACTTTGTCATTTTTTCAGTGTTCTGAAAAAACATTTTACTTATAATTTTGGGGGGGAGAGCTGTCCCATTCCATCAGTGGGCATGGGAAACTTAACGTAGGGTGTGAAGTGAAGAGGGCCTTCAGCATGGTATCTCTTGGCTTTGTGACTTTTGGGCTTGATTTTGTTTTCCTGGTTTGTCATTTCTATGCAACTGCTGCTTCGCAATAATTTGCTCAGAGAAGCTAAATGGTGAAGAATCTCTCTATGTATCTATCCTTGTTTATAACTTCATTGATTTAAGTACCAATGTCTAATCTGTGTGTTTCAAGAGGGGATCAATATGGACTATATACAAAGTCAGATTCCAGATTAAATATAACAATTCAAACATGAATTTCCAATAGTCCATTAAATTGGATAGTCCATAATCATGTCAATTTGTGGTATTTTTGGGATGATGTCATCATGCAAAAGGTACAAATCACATCATTTGCATAAGGATACCAATTTAAATAAGGCTCATCCCCACAGGGTTGAGGATAGGAATGGCTACCCAAACTTCTCTGCAGGATGTTTGGTTACAGGGATAGCATTGCTTGGTTGGATTATTTGGTCAAAAGCTCAGCCTTGGAAAGACGATATTAAAGAAAGGCACAAGCAGAGGGGGAAACGCTCATTTTCCTTAATATCTGCTCTCAAGTCTATTTGTGCTCCCACTTTTTTTTTTTTTTTTTGATATAGCTATAGGTCATAACAATGAGCTAAAGGTCATAAATGAGCCTCCGTTTTCTAAGAATTTAATCGTTGATTACCAACAGTTCTGGCATCAAGGGTGTTTAAGGTATGTTATTTAGCATATCATTATTAGGGCAAAATTGTAACTGTTACAGAAAAAGAATGGGGAAGGCAGCTTATTTGCAAGTTGGCCTACATTATTTAATATTTGTCTATTCTTTCTAAGATCAGACCCTGATAGAAGCTGTTAGTAGCGCCTTCCTTTTACTTTATACATCCTTGGGCTTCCAACCAGTTGTGAGCTGGCTGAACAGTTCCAGGGTTCTGACTAGATTTAGCAGTTCAGAGAAGCTGGGTGACATGCAATTAGCCATGGAGTAGTAATTGAGGACAGCACTGTTGATTTGTATAATGAAATCACTGTGACATAAATCACAGTGGAATTTCGCCTGTTGGATGTGAATTCCATTCCATTGACATTTCTATGTATTTTGCTTTTTTTTAAATCATATTTTCATTTTGATCTGTCTGTTTTCTTCCAATTTTAAATCAACACAAACAACATTACAGATCCCCACAATCATACATATATAATGTAATGTATTGCTTTCATCCCATTTTTGCAAATACTTTAAAAAATGAATTAAGATAAATTCTTGATGCTAAGTTACTCTGCAACCCAGCATGCCCTTTTCTAACATTCATCTAGATCATTTGCCAAATATGAGTAATGACCAGTATATTTTATTAAAAAATAAAAAGACTCTAAGCTACAAAAGCATACTTTTCTCTGAAAATTTGCATTTCATCCTCTTCTGGATAAAATATGCAAGAACTAACATAAATGGCATACTGACTTTTTTTTCCCCATGAATTGGGTCTTTGATGTTCAAGAGAAGCCTGTTGTTAAAGAACATCCCTAGAAGGCTGTAGAAACTGTTTCTCTTTATGACAAATGTAAAATAGTTAGTTGAATATGTTGGTGTCATTAGTTTGTGAATCGCATCCTTAAAAATAACTGTGGAGGAGTCAAATCGGTTTAAAAGAAGATAACGAAATGGTTTAAGCTACTTAGGTTGAATGCCAATTATATTTTAATATTCAACGGAGCATATTTTACTAAGAAAAAAGGCAGCGTTGGCGCATGCATAACTCATTGGCAGCGTCGGCCAGCTGTGCCACTCTTCTCTTCGAATCACTTTGTGCATTTTAGTAGCATGGTAATTTAGTAGAGAACTACCTGAGTGATGGCATTTTCAATGAGCAGGTAATCTACAGAGAATTTTTATATGGTTATGAGTTCTGCACTTCAGCCTGGCAACACAAAAATACATCAAGACCAATTACGGTATCAACTTTCAGCGTGATACCCTTGCCACGCAAGTGCATGTATTTCTGCCCCAGGCATTTCAAATTGCATCTAATTTGAAATCTTTGGGGTTTTAATTAAATTTTAGAATATATGGAATTCTTCATTAGTACCTGCTCTGAATAGCAGATTATACTTCTCAGTCTCTCGTTAAAGAAGTAGGCTGTGGTAAATAGGATGTTCAAGAACTGATCATTTGTGGTGCCTGAATATTGGGAACAGAAATAGTGAGATGCAAAATAATATCAAAAGATTATTAGTCCAGTGAGGGAATCTTGATTTGTATTTTAATGGAATTTTACATTTCTCTTAATGATTTGCAAATTATCCCCTGATTATAAGATACATTAAGGTTTTCATTTTAATGGTGAAACAACCATTAGCAAAAAAAATTTAAGAACTGCCTTTCAGAGTGTTTCCCTCCAGCAGATAAATATTGAAACCATTAACACCTTTTGATGTAATACAGCAGTTTAAACCTTTACAGGAATGGTTCTAGCCTTTTATATGCATGGCCACCTTGCTTCAGGTCCACAATTGTCTTTACATGGGTGAACAATAAATGAAACTGAACCTATCATTACTTTCAAATAAGGAAGATAAACACCTCTTTAAATCATTAATATTACATATGCTTCAATAAACACTTTAGACCTAGTATTCACATACATTCTAATGAGGGTTTAATTTTTAATAGGGTACAATTTATAGTCCATGAAAGATCTATGATTATTTATTGAAGAAAAGTTAAGTCAGATAAAGATACCATTTTGTCCTGAGGTCGCAGAAATAATTTGATATGTACAGTAAATTAGTAACCTGCAGTTTTTTCTATGATTTATCAAACAATTGAAAGATCCTCGCTTTAGAAATCTTTCAAAACCAGAAAATTTTGAAATATTATTCCTGGTTAGAGCGAAGAACACAGTTTCATTAAAACTCATTGGCAATCTTTTTGAACAGAATGTATGAAACTTCTGTCTTACTACATTTCAACTAAAACCCAAGTGAAGAAATTATAAGGGAATTCTTTCCATTGGTGTTGTTTTTTTTGTTTTTTGTTTTTTTTTCAAAGACACTGCAACTGTCCTTATTAAAGACCAAAAAAAATGGCTCTTTTTCTTGCAGGAATCCTTAGAAATCCATCCAGTTTTTCTTCCAACAAATTTAGTGGAAAAATTACAAGCTTTTTGCAACTATCATTGGCATTACCTAATGCTGGCTTTTTTTTTTCTTCCGTTGTTGTATTTTTGCTTACCTTTTGAAAAACCAAAGAATTGTACTGATTGCCAAAATAGTTCTACTAAACTTTAGTAACTCATTATTAAGTAATAATGCAGTACGTTCTAAAGTACTTTAGAAGTAGAAAAAAACATCCACAGCTTTTCAAAATTACCCTGTTTGGGTATTCTGTAATGAACATATAGCCAAGGTTCTCCTTTTCCAAATTTTACCAACAGCTCGAGCATCAAAGCCATTTAAAAGAATGTTATTTAGCATATCAGTTATTTTAATTAAACAATAGCTGTTACAGAACAAGGATGGGGGAAGGCAGTTCATTTGCATGTTGGCCTACATTCTATTAGCCTTGAAACTGTCTCCTGATTGTGTTTCTGTTTGTTTTTATTTTTACAATTCATTCAATCTGAAGGAAAAGAAAACTATCTCAGGAAGAAGAGAGTTTAGGTGAAGCTTCCAAGTGAAGTTTTCAAGTATGAGATCCATTCACTTATTAGCTGTCCCAGGTTCCTGGGGGTCATTTCTTCAGGAGTTTGTGGTCCAGCTTCAAACATCTATGTACATATTGATTTTAATATAAACAAAATGGGGTTAGACATGCAATCTGTTTTTTTAAAACCTCAATATCTTTATTAAGAAAGTTATGTTTTTGGACTATACTTGTCTGCGACTTTTTCCGATCCTCAAAACTCTTCCTTGAGCAAAGTTTACAAACAAACCTGATGAAAGAATGACATTTGGTTGACCTTAAAAGGGTAATGCGTTAACACTTGTCTTGAAATCGGTTGCTACAATTGAAGTTGGTAGTGAAAAAGTGATTTCAATTATTTTTTTTCCTCTAGCTTGCTTGTTCATTCTTTTTAAAATAATTAATAAATAAGAAAAATACATACTTAAAATTAAAGGGAATAAATAGTGAACATGTGAGGTTTCAACTGATTCAGAATATATTTATTCAGATTCTCTTTATATTTGGAACAGAAAAATTCTCGGCTCTTCTGGCAGATGAATAAGCAACAAGTTTGACTAATTATTTCCTTGCAATTAAAAATAAATAAATGGATATAGTTAAGACTTCATCTTGACCCTTGAACAAATTGTCCAGATAACTGTGTCTCTTTGGATAAAATTTTATAGTTTGTTTTTTGCAAGTTTGATTTTACTACAGGAGTCTTTTTGAACTCCTGTGTACATTGACAGTTTACTGAAGGTAAAATTGTATAGGACCACTGAGATTACTCTGGGATTTAGCATACAGATATAGCAATGCCCAATTTTTTATGACTTTGCATTTGGAAGTGGCTTAAAGTTAACTGACTTGCCAAGTAGTAAAAGGATTGTTTGCTCCTGAAGTGGATTTTGTATGGTATGTCAGGCCTGGACTGGATAGCTACTGCTGAATTATAAATTCTAAAATGTGGGGATTATAGAAATTTTGGCATTCTTGTTGTAAGTGATAGGGAGTGTTGGCAAACCTTTTTGGCACCGAGTGTCAAAACGGGAGCAAGCGCAGGTGATGGAGCACCGGAAACCAGAAGAGCACTTCCCCAGCGTGCATGCTGAGCTTTTGGTTTCCAGTGGGTGCATGCGTGCCAGTCCACCTTCGAGCATGTGGACGTGAAGACCAGCTGGCCAGCATGTGCTCAGTTTTCCGGCGTGCGCATGCGCTCCAGGGAGCTACTCTTCTGGTTTCCAGCACTCCTGCGTGCACAAAGACCAGCTGGCTGGCTCGCATGTGTGCACTGGAACGAGGCAGAGTAACGGGCGACAGCTGGTATGCCCGGAGAGATGGCTCTGCGTGCCACTTCTGGCATGCGTGCCATAGGTTCGCCATCACTGTGATAAGGGTTGCAAATCAGTAGTTTTTAATCTAGTTTGATGTAAAGCTTTGTTTGCTGTAAAACTTTGTTGCAGAGGCATAGTGATTTAATTTTTAAAAAATAGTCACATGCAGAATTAAAATCTTTTAAGTATGTATTAGCTTATCTGATGCTATTTCCTTC